>NC_046160.1:3518808-3702968 GCF_011064425.1 Rattus rattus
TGGACAAGGTGAAAGTGGGAAAATATTTTGTAGGAAAAAAGGAATAGCAGGTGGAAGATCAAAGTCTAAAACAATGTTCCGTTCCAACCCATCACTCATGAACACATGATTCCTAAGCCAAGAGCACTGCAGGAAGTCGGCCAGCCCTATCAGATATAGCAACTTAGGTATTGTTCAGTATTCAAGGCTTACCCTCCAGTGTGCCTGGAGTAATGCTTGTAGACTCTCGAGGGTCAGAAACATTGGATAAGTGAAGAATTAAGCTCTTGGGAAATCTATTCAACTAAATGTGATCTTGAAAAGAGGTAAAGGAAAAAAAATCTCATATAGAAAGTCTTTATAGGCAATGGAGGGCATGAGCTGGGGAGGTGAGCTGTTTTATTTTCCTGTACACTGTCTGCAAAGCAATCTGTTCTCTGAGAAAATGATGTTTCTGTTGGACGCAAAGCTATTTGTCATTCCAGACTCCAAACAAAATATTTTTCATAAAAAACCTCAAAAATGTCGTGCTGGATCAAACCAATGGTCCCTCTAGGGCCATGCTTTGCCTTTGAAAGTGGTACCAAGAGAGAGTTCATGGGAGGACACTGGTGTTCTATTTTAGGGGCTTTAAAACATTTCTGACAGTGCCCCAGTTAGACATAGAACTAGTATTGCCATATCAGCCTTGCTGTCATACCTGTGCATTCTTGTATATATAAAGTTTCTTTACACCTTGGATTGAATTTCTTTTATTTGAAGTTACTACCCTCAACCCACTAAACTGATTTCACAGGCCACTAACAAGATCACAACCCACAGCTTGAAAATTTTTGCTCTATTCTCTGTCAACCTCAAAGTCTAAGGACAAATTCCTAGCACTCTTGTTTTTCTTTAAGTCTGGAGACCTATGAGCAGTGAATCTATCCAAACTCATCGTTGGGGACACAAATTCTCCAAGCATATTTAGAACCCTTGGTAATCACTCTGTATCCACACAGGAGTTGTTCTAGAGACTGCTTTCTCTCTAAGGATGCCCAAGTCTTTAAATGAATGTTTTACTGGGTATTTTAGGGAATAATGACAAGAAAAACTATACCTATGTTCCTCACTCGAACATTTTTCCTGATATTTTTGACCTGCTATAATCCAGAGCCACAAATACAATAGACTGTACTTACAATATAAAGTGGGACTGACCCTCACTTGTGATTATGTAGCATTAAAAGCTATATAAATATGATTAAAATAGCTAGGAATAACTTGGAATTCCTAGTAGACATGGGATCCTTTCAATGGCACAGAGGCTACATAAAAATTTTTTACCAGAGAATGCCTTTACATACTAGGCATTTCTAGAGGGTTAACCAACTTTTTATTACAAATATCTTCAGGTGTTGATTTGTCAAATACATAGTAATTTTGTCATGAATCTTAGTTTTCAATAAATGGTTATGTAATATCATGTGTTTTTCCCTTCATGCTTTGTTTTTAAGTGACCTCATCACATCCTATTTCTGTGTCCTTTTTTCTACTTCAAATCTGGATGTACTCTGTTTCTGTTTCTGTTTTGACCAGCAGTGTATGAGGAAATGCCATAAGAGACCAGCCAGCAGCCAATCAGAACATCAATTCAAAGTCTATTATAGAACAAGTGCAAATCATATTTTAAGAGACCCTGGAGCGTGAAATGTCAAGAGGTAGAGGAGGGAGAAGTGGAAAGATTAAAACACCCCTAAATAAAGAAGAGATCTTTGAGTATATATAAACAGCCCCAACTATAAAAGTAAACAATTTATTCAATTCTTCCTTGAATTCCCAATTCACAAATTTAAACAAAGCAGTAAAATTTTATTATAAGCATCTAGGTTTTAAGATATATTGTTATATAGAAATAAAAACTAAAAACAATTGTGGATGTCATATAAATCTGCAGTTCTTTGAACTCACAAAAGAGATTGGAATTCATGTTTGACTTGGGGATTTAGTTTATTGTTCAGGAACAAAATGAGCACGAATACTGTAACTGTGTAAGTCAAATTGTAAAGTGCACATTCGAAAGACAGTTATGTATAATGTCATGGTTTGCATTTTTTAATATGTGGATCTTCTTACTACCTGCCTATTTCCTCGCTTATGTTTTATGTACTGCTCAATACTTACTGTGTTTCAAGTATTCTGCTTGGGATAGGAGAAAAGAGCCTTTCAGATGGCGTCTTTGATTGGGAAAGGGCCAATTTACTAGAGAAGAGAAGGAACCATTTTCTCCCTTCAGGATTGGAAGAATTCTTCCACAACACTTCACAGAGGTAGAGGTTAAGCTGAATCATTGAGGATAAGAAGTCAAGATGAGGACTCACAAGAAAGATATGATGTAGAGAATGAAAGGTTGGGACCCAAGTGAAGGCAGTATATCCAAAAGTTGGAAGAGAAAAGGCATTGTGGACTGGGTGTATTCTTAGGAGTGGCATGGAAAGAAATGGGGAGGGGTTAGCTTGACTGTTCTGGAACAAGTACAAGTCATGTTTTAAGAGACTCTGGAGGATGAATTGTCAAGAAGAAGAGGGGAGAAGTGGGAAGATCAAAACATGCCTAAATAAAGAAGAGGTCTTGGAATTTAAAGGGCTTCAGATGCCATGCTAATAATTGTGGACATGGACCAGAAAGCATTATGGATCCATGGTAGTACTTATAGATACGTCCTAAGCACATCTGAAGAAAGAGATGCTGTAGAAGAAAGTTCAGTAAGAGCATGAAACCGAGGGTCCAAGTCCACAGCTTCTGAAGCCCAGGACTAATCCAGCATAGATAGGACCATGGCAACAATGAGATTCTTTCCTGCACTGCTTTGCTCACTTCCTACTGTGGCCATCATCCATCTAGTGTCTTATACCAAGAAGCCAAGGTGTAGTCAAAAATGAAAGAGAAAATGTTTAGCTGAAATTGCCAAAACTCCAAATAAAACATTGTATACTGAAGACAGGGGTGTGTGTGTGTGTGTGTGTGTGTGTGTGTGTGTGTGTGTGTGTGTGTGTGTGTGTGTGTGTGTGTGTGTGTGTGTGTGTGTGTGTGTGTGTAGCACCAAAACACTAGGATATGTGTAAAAATTCCACTTCTGCTAGAGCTCACAAAATGAAAATCATAAACCTCTAATAAAAATATAGCTGTGTGAGGAATGCTTAGAGACTTTTTTCATCCTATAGCAAAGAACTTAGCTTGAACTTATATTTCCCTACCATTAAAGAGCACGTGTCAATGAAAAAAAGGAGGTGGAATTTTTGGTCTGGTGGAGTTATTCTTATTATTATTTCAATGGATGAGCCAAGCAAAGAAAAAGCAACTTCAGATGTTTGCCCAAAGCAAACACAAGTGGACATCACGACTCTCGGAATCTTGATGCTGGAAACAAGGAAGCAAAAAAGAATGTTACCCTTATCACATGCAAACCTCATGAGAGTGGCATGGGGGAAAATAAAATTCTCCTCAATGGCATAAAATGCTTTATTATGATTTCCCAACCCCCAGGCTTATTAAAATTCTGAACTCATATGCCTTAAGTTCTGATATTGTTCTCATCAAAATCACTATCCCAATTTTAACTGCACTTCCCTAGAGGGAGCAAACATCAACTTGCTGTATTTATAGCTGGTGCATAATTACTATATGCAATATTTATCTGGTTAGTCATCTGTTTTCATGTCTTCTCTCTAACTGGTAAGATTGTCAATAGAGATGGGCCTCTTAGCACCTTCATGGGGATTCATCATTCACTATGCACTTATGTACTTGGCTTGTCCTTTGGCTTCTTAAAAGAATGACCTATATTTAGAAGCAATTCTTGAGACATTTTTCTTCACTCCACACTGTGGCTTGGAGGCCAATTACTTTTATTTCTATCTCATTATTCTTATTACTGATGTAGAACAAAATCCCAAGTTACATTTCCATAATTCTGTTACCTAACTCAGTTCCTTAAGTCGTACAACCACAGTGTGCAGCTTGATTTCCTAAGCAAAATATTTTACTGTCACTTCATCAAATTAAATGTAAAAATGCCACCTCCACACCACCTGGAAATACTGATCTATTTGTCAATTGGGGTGCAGAAAAGCCACACTAGATTTCTCCATAGATGTTACCCCCCTTTGCACTAAACCATCGAGGAAGAACCTGTGAGTAGAGCACTAAATTCTTCACCATAATAGCCTTTTCTTAGCTCCCAACTCTGTTATCTCATAAATACTGATATGTGAAATCCAAGCTCACCCATAGAATAGGTATTGAGCCTAAGGCAGGTGAACACAAGTCATCAAAAATGTAAATATTTTTCTTAACTTCCTTATTTTCCAAAACAGTTGACAACTAGATATCTTGGACCGATACTGATCCAGCTTGAATTATTAACAACAAGTATGGCAGTACTCTTAAAAGAGCTGTTTGTCCCCACCTCTGTTTTTCTGTAAGCCACTAGTTTCTCTCCCAACAGAAAAGACCTATGCCATTAGCTAAACAGGATTTATTTTGACATTTGAACAATCATTAATACATTAATGTGGGTAGGGATGACATTTTGATTCCTTCCTCCTTGCCCCCATGCTCTGTTTAATAGAATGATTAAAATAACTGATCACTAGATTTTTCATTTATCTTTTTAAGATTTTCTGCTATGAATTAGTGAATTATTTTCCTCTGTGACAATAGTCTTGAATTTTTGCCCTTTTTTATGTCTATTGTCTCTATTTCTATGTTGCCTAACAATCTTCTTGATTTCCCTTTTTGGTTTCTTAGAGGACACATCCCTCCTAGTTGCAGTCTGAGTTAAGGAGTATCTCCTGAGGAGTAGGTGTTTAGGTGGAGCATGGGGTGCGGTGAGATGAATCTATAAACCCTGTTCCTTTGACACAGCCTCTTTCTGCTCACCCAGTCTCTGCTCATCATCTTCTTGTGTAACTACTGTGGGGTACCAGAGGTGGTCCTTGTTGGTTCCAAGTTCCTACTCACAGTTCCAGAATATTTTCCCTCCCAGCACCCCACTGAGGTATGCTCAACCACCCCATCACTGTCCAAAATTGGCAGAATCTCTAGGTCTTTCTTCTGTTCTGTTTGTAGTTATCATAGGAGACACGAGTTTCCTTCGCTATCCGTGAAAGAAAGAGTGCGAACAGCTGTGGAGACCAGAGACCAGTGAATAAGCCACAGTTTCCTTGGAGAATTTCCTCCTTTTTTTTTCTAAAATTAGCTGCACTTCCATCATAATATCAGAAGAAAAGGATCAATACATCTTCACCTGTCTTCTATCACTCGTATCCAGAAATAAAAGAAAAAAGTACCTAGTGTTCTTTTATTGTCTTATTGTAAACCGAAAGTGCTAGCTGGTGGGTGGACTGATGCAGTCGGGCACTCACTCCAGAGCCCCTTTCTTATTTATAGCTCATGTCAGGGCTTTATTTCTTGGATCCACTTAAACAACTGTAAATTGTCAATGGTACCATGGAAACAAATTGGCCACATGGACAGTACACTTAAAAATGGGGGGGGGGGATAAAGAATGAGGACCTTGTCAGAAAATAAAGCCAGGTGCCTTTCTAAAATTACACAGATGTCTGTTACTTTCACTTACAAAAGACAGACGGCAAGGCCATATTCTCATACATCGTCCCTTCTCCAGAGAAGAGGGCTAAGGCGGTCCAACAGGAAGCAGGGTAAAATCTATTGGAAACCCAACAAAATATTCGTTTGGCCCTGGATGTGTCTTCTTCCGTCCTTTCTGCTGTGTCTCTTCTTTCATTGTCTTGTCTTTTTCTGCTTTTGTATTCATTGCTCTCCTCTAGAGCAATCTCTAGGTAACCAGAGGGACAAACAAAACAAGCATCAGTCAGGATGTTGAAGAGAGCCTCACTACCATAAAAGGAGAGTAGCTCTTTGAAGTTTAATTCCAGAAACCTTGGATTAAAGGTGAATTCTTTGTCCCCTGCTGTCAAGATGGAAGGAAGAGAATTTACTTACTTCTTCTTCATGTATACTTCCTTTCCCCCTATCTTTATTAACTTGAGTATTTCTTATTTACATTTCGAATGTTATTCCCTATCCTGGTTTCCGGATAACATGTCCCTAACCCCTGCGCCTCCCTTTTTATATGGGTGTTCCCCTCCACATCCTCCCCCCATTACCGCCCTCCCCCCACCAATCTCATTCACTGGGGGTTCAGTCTTAGCAGGACCAAGGGCTTCCCCTTCCACTAGTGCTCTTACTAGGCTATTCATTGCTACCTATGAGGTCAGAGTCCAGGGTCAGTCCATGTATAGTCTTTGGGTAGTGGCTTAGTCCCTGGAAGCTCTGGTTGGTTGACATTGTTGTACATATGGGGTCTCAAGCCCCTTCAAGCTCTTCCAGTCCTTTCTCTGATTTCTTCAATGGGGGTCCCGTTCTCAGTTCAGTGGTTTAATGATGGCATTCGCCTATGTATTTGCTGTATTCTGGCTGTGTCTCTCAGGAGAGATCGACATCTGGTTCCTGTCTTCCTTAAGTGACTTTGTATTCTATATGAGCAAGCTGAGGAGCTGGCAGAAGAGTAGTGGGAGAGAACAATAAAAACAAACACATAAAGCATATCTTAGAATCACCATATAAAATATGCATAATTTTCATAGTAATAACTGGAGTTTATCCACCATATTTTCCTGTGCTGGACACTAAGATAAGCTCATTCAATACCTACAAAAACCTGTCCCTCTATGCAGGTCCACTTAAACAAGCTGTAAAATTTCAGTTGTTTCTATGGAAACAAATTGGCAAAATGGACAGTGCACTCAAAGAAAATAATGAGACTATGGGACACCGAGGAGACTTCATCAAAAATAAAATTTGTCTCATTCTAGAATCTTATGTAAACCAGGCAGGCAATGTGGTTATGCTGTCAGGGGTAGAACCACTGTCCAGTCCAGTTACAGAACCACTCAGTTCATAGATCCCCTCTTTCTGAGGAAGGCCAAGAAGGCTGCTTGAGGAGCAGAACTGACCTACATTATAAACATAGACAGTCTGGAAAGTTTGTCATAGATGTCCCCTGCTTTCTATCAAGGGTCTCTCACTTGTAGATGAGAGATTATTACACACAGTTTAGGGAGGAGGAAAACAGGACACAGAGAAGCAGAGCTATCCCAGAGTGCCACAACTCATGATGTAACTTTGAATGAGTTCTACAAGGCCTAGCACTAGAGGCTACTTTACTGTAGTAACTTCTTCCCCTAGAAGTCACATATCACCCTATACCACAGAAGTACTTCTAAAGTGAACAGAAGCCAGAAGACAAGCGCACATCTCCCTGTCCTGTCGAAAGCATACATGCTAGACTACACGACATTCGAGTTATGCAGTGGACCAAGAAGAACAAGGCACTTCACAGAAAACAATGAAGTGTGCATATTAATGAACATCACATGTTGGGTGAACCTCAGGGATGAAGATGAACTTCTGGTGCACGTGTTTGTAGCAAACACACTGAGAAGCAAAGCTGAGTTCAGCAGTGATAAACTTGTGAAAAAACTTCCACTTTCCCTCCCACGCAGGCTAGACCGGATGTGTCCAAGAGACTCAGCTGTGTCTGCTTCCACGGAAACATGCTCCTCCATCCCCGTATCCAAGACTGTATTCTAGACTGCCAAGATCCCCCTGTCTTTCAGTGTAGACATGTTAAAATTCTTAGGTTATTAAACTTTCTACCCAGTGTTCTGTGGTGTCACTATACAATAATACATTTTGGGCCTTATGCAACGAGTCCCTTGAATCAGAGAACAATGTGCTCACTATTGCCTATGTTCTTTTCTCCTCAAGGACCTCATCCCCCAAAACACTTCAGCTTTCCTTTATATCATCTCCTTTTCATTGAATTATTCATAGCAACTAGAAAAGAACCCTAATTTCTTTCATATTTAAGTCTTTTGAATTTTTTGAATTTTTTGAATTTTTAAAACTTTTATTAAAAGGGAGTTTTAATGTAGAAAATTAGAGACTTATGAAGTTATTGGGATGTGTATGAGATGGCATAAGATGTAAAGGTTGGAGGGGAGCTTCATGGGATACAAGATTCCTACAGCTCAGGCTGGCCTCGAACTCTGTGTAAAAAATGGTAGCTTTGAACTCATAGAGGTCTGCCAACCTCTGCATCCAGAATCCTGGGAATTAAAGGTGTGTGCCACCACACCCATCCCACATCCAAATCCGTTATTTTTCAGACAGTATCTGCAGATTCACTCTGGTTTGTCTAGCTGTTGATGTGTTTGTATTCATTGTGTTGTATTTTTTTTCCAGGTGACCTTAGGAACTAGAATATAGATCACCTTTCTGCCACTTTATGGCCTGAAAACTTCCCAGTCCCTGGGAGGACTCAGAACTAATGTGGCTCATAAAGTAGTTGCTTTACCTGAAGGTATCCTTTGTCTTTTAGTGAAGTTCTGCAGGACTTGTACAGAAACGTCACCACATCCATCCCAACACCCTTTCTGTCAATAGTACTTCTTATCTCCCAGATGTATCTTTCAATCAATAAATCCCTCCTGGTCAAAATCAGAGCTGAACACTGAGCTCCCTGGGATGCTGACAAAAAGGTCCATGTGGATGTATTTCTCCAATACTCTCCAGCAGGTTGCAGTAGAAGATGATGTGTATTTTGGCTTCAGTGGAACAGCTAATCTGAACTATTTCATCAAGTACATTCTGAAGCTAAAATATTACTGATCTTTTAAAGCTGTATGTGATAGAATTTATATCTGAGAATCAATCAATAACTATGAAATACAAAAGTACAAAAAGATCATTGGCACAGAATCCGATTTTCCATATGAGTTTCAAAGGAACAATTTGACAAATGGACCACAGAAAAAACAAATGTGCTAAAGAATTTAAACAATAAAAAGCACAGTAGACTTTCAAGGAGGTAAGAAGTAATCTCTTGATTAGAAAAGGGATTTATAAGGCTAGTTTGCAAAATCAAGAAACACTTGTAGTTAGGGGGAAAAACTGAGATGACTAGAGCTGAAACATAAAATGAGAAGCTAGATGGTATCAAGGATGAGAGAACCCTCCCCCAGCAGAGATGATCCAAGGTACACAAATATCAAATAATTAAAATAATCATAGGTCCAAAGATCTGCTGCTTAGGACAATGGCATCCCAACAGAGGGTCTACATGGAATACTCTGTCAAAAATAAAACAAAGGAAAGAAACAGATTAGTGGGATGAGGTGTGGGATGATAAAAACATCGTGATCAGAGTGCCTAGCTGTGGCGCTTTAACGACCCTCAAAGCACCATTAGGGAGTTGGCTTTCTCCATCTTACAGACTGAGAGAAAAGGCTTCTGTTGCAGTAAGAACACTTACACTGCCCCCACTTCCCATACAGTACAGCCCTACAAAGGCCAGCAACAACATCTAGTGAGTAGAACAGGAGAGCATACACGGGGCATCTAATTAAACTCTGTTCCTTGAGACCAGGAAGCTTCATTGCAGTGGAGTATTTCCACTAAATAAAGATTTAAGCCTTGAAGATACTAGGAGAGACATCCAGGTTCTCATACTGAGTTTATATTAGTCGTTTAAGGACAACAGGGATTTTCATCATTTACAAGTAATCAGAAACTTCAGAGTCCTAAGCTACTCTATCTAGAGTTGAAAAGTAAGTTGTTGGTAAATTGATTATAGTCAGTGAAGATAAAAAATATAGTTTAGAATTTGTGTGATATTCTATTTTTCAGGGAAAAAATTGAAAGGAAACATTGAGTGAGATGATTTCCGTCAGGGTAGGATAGGCTGGAGAAGAAGCAGGTGGATCTGGGAAAGTGGAACCTGGTATGGTTATTCCAGAGGGATAAGTAAGAAGATGGACTCCTTTCAGTTCTGGGCCACTTGAAGTAGGTCGTGTTTGTGTCAGCCAGTGTCCAGCTATGAGATTAACAGAGAAATCAGATTACCTTACAGCCCTCCATGTCTGTTCTGCCTCTATAGTTTACTCTTGGTGTTGTAGTCAATCAATTGTTAACATTGTTAACAGTTAACTCACTATTTTCATGGAGAAAATGAGAAAACAATACCTGAAAAGATCTTGCAAAATGTATAGTGATGTAGAAGCCTGTCATAAGTGAAATGGACAACCATTAAATTGCTTGAATGAATGAATAAATTCGTGAGCAAATGAATGGATTGTACATCTATCTCAAGAGAAGAAATAAATGCTACATCAAAAAGGTGCTATAGCAGAGCTGAACTTTCTCACATAAATGTATTCTCCTCTCTCTCTCTCTCTCTCTCTCTCTCTTTGTATGTGTGTGTGTGTGTGTGTGTGTGTGTGTGTGTGTTTGCGTGTGTGTTTTCAATAATCAAAGTGGTGTTTAAATATTAAATAGATGTTTTGACTGCCTCAAGGTGTCTGGAGAATCCACCTACCCTGGCACAAGCCTATTGGGGTGAGTGACCCTACTTGCTATTCAGCTTAGTGTTTGCCAGCAAGCGTCCAGAGCACTGTGCTAAAGGCTGCTGGTAAGCCTTCCAGTGATGGCTGAGTTGGAATGAATGGCAAGGCAGTGTCAGCTGCCGGCTTTCATTACATCCTCTTTGACTGAGTTGAATATTAAAGCAAGGCCACCTGATAGAGTCATCTTGGATTCCTGCAGGAAGAGACAGAAGGTGCTGGAAGCAAAATGAGGTGCAGGTGGGATAGCATAATAAGTTCTGCAATTTACAAGTGTTATATCAAAATCAGAAAGAGAACCTCCCTGGAAAGAACCTATAGGCTATTTATCCACTCAAAGTGACCTTGTAATCCACCAGTCATTAAAAGATAGCAAAGAACATGAATGCCACCCTGTGGCTACCAGAAGAAATTATTTTTAATATAACATAATTTTACATAATTAAAGGGTAATGAAAATGTGATTAAAAGAATTCACGTAGATGTCATAGGGAAAAGGCAGGGAGACAACTCAGATAAAATGTCGTGACTGCTAAGATATGATTCATGGAGCATTGCTCAAAGACCTGAGGAAGAGAAGCCCCTAACCATGCCTCTTCAAAGGAAGACAATAAAATAAAACTGACAAATGCTGATTATAGCCACACAAACCATCAGACAGAGACAAGAATAGATTACTGGCAATGGTACCAGACTTAAGCTAAGGGAATGAATGTAGGTTTTACAGTATCCTTGTTGCTAAGCCTACAAAAGGAGGTCAGACCCCGGTGTATGTACATAGACACTTCTACGAGCCTTCATATGTACCCTTGAACACGAATGCACATATTCCAACCTAGTTGCCCTGAATATGTCCGAATATGTCCATATACCCTCCATGTGGGAATTTTCAGCAGATGGAGAGAACAAGTAATTTTTACTACATTCATTTGTTCAACAAATTTTCATAGAGATCAATTTTAGGCCATGACTACAGTCTGAGACTAAAACAGTAGGAGCTCTTGTGCTCTCACCTTATACTCTAAGGGGCTAAGAAGATAAACACTGAAAATAATGTGGCTCAGGTAAGGACCATAGAGAAATTCACTGTAATTGGAATGACAACCATTGGGCCAGAGAAGACAGTCTACAGAGTCACTGGAAAGACTAAAAGATATTAGTGAAAAGGCAAGCAACTTCTTTAACTCTGTGTGTGTGTGTGTGTCTGTGTGTGTGTGTCTGTGTGTGTGTCTGTGTGTGTCTGTGTGTGTGTGTCTCTGTGTGTGTTTGCTTGCTTACTTGTTATCGTGTGTATGTGTGGGTGTCATATGTATTTGTATGTGTATCTCTGCCCTTGTGTGTGTGTTCATGCACACACACGCAAATTTAAGTGTTGGTTGTCTTCTTCCACTACAGATTCCTAATATTGGACTCCTGTTATGAGGTTTTACTTACTGAGTTAAAATTAGAACTTCTGAAGTATGTTGACTTAGATTCTTTCATTACCATTATTTATTTTAAGTGTGTTTTGTCTGTTTGTATGTCTGTGTACACATGCATATCTAGAGCCCATGGAGACCAGAATACAGCATCACATCCCTTAGGACTGGGATTACAGATGGTTGTGATCCACAATGTGAGTGCTAGGAATTGAGTCCATGTTCCCTGGAAGAGCAGCCAGTGCTCTTAACTGCAAAACTATCTCTCCAGTCACTCTCAGTTAAACGTTAAAAGAATCAGACTGGCTTCCATGTGGAAAAAGAGCTATGAGGGCAAATGCAAGATTTTCCAGCACATGACAATGCTGACTTGGTCCTAGTTAGATCTACACATTTCATAGAAGTGATTGGATTTTATACAGATAATTAAGATGAGTTCAAAACCTTTTATTATCAGTTATATCACTTATATAAATCAATATAACATACAAAATCCAAAAGAGTAGTAGAAAGTTTAAAGTTTTATAGAACTTAAAAGTATAGGACAAAATAATAATTGCCCTCATGCATGCAACCTCCCTCAAGTCCTGCCTATGATGCTCCCACACTCAAATTGCTTACCCCTTTCTTTTGGCTATATTTCTTACATGCATACATATGTAAATGTGTCAATGGTGTGCAGGTATATGTAACCTGCTGACTCTGTTTTTGTTGTTTGTGTGTATATGTATGGTTTCAAAGCTGACCACCCTGTGTTGGGTGACCAATTCAGGGCTTATTCTTGGAAACAGCTAATTATCATTCTCTCACCACTCAATAGTGACTTTCAGGTCAGAAAGCGCCCATATCATCCAAGTTATCTATTTCAAAGTGTGTGTTGTCTTCAACAATAGGAGCCTACATTCAACCCGTGAGGAGCCACCAAATACTGCATCAAAATCAGTTGTTTCCAGAATCACTAGGACTATCCTGACCAAACCTCAAAAGATGACTTCCTGTGTCTGGTACTAGGGTTTCTATTACGGATGATAGTCGATAGTTCTTCTGTCAGTGCAAATAGTGTGTATGTCTCTCTCTCTCTCTCTCTCTCTCTCTCTCTCTCTCTCTCTCTCACACACACACACACACACACACACGTTTATATATGTATTATAATAATATATTAATAAATATATATTAATAGATATATTATTATATATGTGTTATATATAATTTGGAGAAAATATAAAGTATTTCAATTCTTTGATATTTCATAAACAAGTATAAATATTATATATTTAATTTAAAATTACATGCTAGTGCATCTCTGTATCATTTGAGAGGGTCCTGGAGCTAATATTCTTGGATGTGGGCCATCTTTAAAGACTGAGACTAACTGAGGTCCCCAAGGGATCCTTGGATATCCATAAAAAGAGGCTCTGGCATGATGGGTAGGCTTCAAACCACCCCATGCTTCAGTGTCCTTTGAGCATAAGTGTCACACTTATGTATGCTTGGGCCTCTCATAATAAGCAGACAGCTCCAGAGCTTCCTGTCCACCATAACTCATCCCCCACACACTTTCCTTCCATCACAGGACAAGCTTCTCTCTTTGTAAGACAGGGACAAATAAATCAACTTTTCAGTATTGAGATCTGAAGGGATGAAATCACAAAATCTCCATTCTGGATCACCATAGTAACCTAGATTGTTAAATTATTTAACCTACATTCAAATTCTGTCTCTTAGGTAAACCAAATCAATGTAAGAGAAGACACATCAGGCCAGTGGAGTGTGGTGGATGTTCACGTTTTAATGCTGCTGCCTCAAACATCAAGAGAAAGAGAATAGAGGTTTGCCTAGATCTCCACTTGATTTCACCCAATAAAAATTTCATTCAAGGTCACAGGAGAAAGGAAATGACACCAAACAGAAAAACGGTACATTGAGTGAAGTAGATAGCATTTTAAAAGATAAATATATATTCAGAAAGAGATAATGAATTAAAGCATGGCATTGGCCTTTTTTGTGCTTCAAGCACAGTAATAGAATATGGTTCAATCTAACAGAATTATTACATTACTTGACTAAGCAAATACTGCCTCTGGAGGAAAAAAAAACACCCCTAAGGGCTGTGGCAATGAACTAGCATCTACCATCACAAACAAACAAAAACAAGCACTGTAAGAAACAGGAGGGTGCCTTTGTCCATGCTCAGACATGGACAAGCCATCTCTGTTTTACAGGTGGAGAACCTGAGGAAACTCTAAAATGCAGTCAGCCAAGTACAAAGAAAACCAACAGTAAAAGTGTTCTGTGTCATTTGGAGGAAAATACTGCAGAGATATACAAAGCTTGGAGGAAACGAGTTGGTACTCGAGAGTTAAGAGGGCAGCAGAAGAGGGGTGTCAGTTCACAGGACCCTTTCACAGAAGTCATGAGTTCAGGTCACAGACTGAAAGACAGGCCATGCTGTAAACTAAGAAATCACGCAAACGTCTGCAGTTCTTCCCTGACTAATTACAGATATACAGTCCTAAATCATCAGCACTCAGAAAAAATTCTTGGAGAGTCAAGCTTGGGCTTTACTATAAGAGCTCAGTAAGGAGAAAATATCAAAATTCACTTCGAAGTAGAAAGTAAAGAAAATCCAAGAGTCAGAATGAAAGTACAAAGGGTCATCTGGGGAGGCTGTTCCTTCCACTCCAGGGAGTGGCTGGGGAGCTTCCATTGCTTATTACAGCAGTTATAAGCTAAATTAATAATACATTAAACTCTTCCAGAATCTGAGGCTTAGGACAATATATTTATGTAAGATGTTTCAGCTTTTAAAGCATGTTTTAATTGTTTTGTATTTCTATCAGCCCCATGAAATCAGTAGGATAAGCAATGTTACCACTATGAAGGTAGAAATGGTTGGTGCTTTAACATTTTTGCTGATAAGGAAATGAGAGTCCAGATATCTGCTTAAAGCCCTGAAGACACCACAAGGATGATAATGGAATGTAGAAATTCTGACTATTTAGTTTTAGAAGTCGCAGCTCTACTTCTGAGACAGTTGGGTGCTGGCTCTACAAGTATTTTCCTCAGAGTGTTTTCCTCCTAAGTTGGTTGTCACCTATAAAATGGAGGAGAAAAGTGTTCTTTTGTCAGGCTGGAGACAGTCTTTAAATAATGTGGGACCGCCTTCTTAAATTCTCCCTAGACTTGGACACAGACAATTTGAGAGAATTAAAATCAAATGGGAGGTATTCCCATCACCTAGTCATGAAAAGAAGAGAAGATACGGTTTTACGTGAAATTTTGAAACTACATTAGTATCTTTTGCAATTTTGATATATCTTAGATGGTATTACCCTAATAGCTTAGATCCATGGCTTCTGTCAGAAGCTGATATCCTTAAGGTTGGTCATTTTCTCTGTTCAACATGAATAAGATGTTTTAACTGGGAGATAAATTATGCTTTAAATCCTAATTAAAAATGAAGATTACAATGTAGTGCCCTTATCCAAAGAAACCTAAACACAAAAGAAGATGCCCTTGAGGTTAATGGGAAAAGAAATTGTTATCTTGATTCCTTTACCTTTTTAAAAAACATTTCAATTCAGACATAAATTGAATACTAGGTTAGCTCTGGTGAAGGATAGTAACGTATTGAAGAATGTAGTATGGTCCTCTCTGAATGATTCTTATCTACATGTTGAAAGTAAGAAATGAAAACCTTAAAATAGTAGAGTGTCTTCAAATATTTCTTCTCACAAAGCTCAGAATGCAGTTAGATATAAAAAGTGAGACAATACGAACCACTTCATGAGCGCATGCATTTCAGTGGATAGTAAATACCGTGAACCGTCAGTATGCTGTAGATGTACTCAGCAGTCTAGCTAGTCGGTGCCTCCCATTTGGGCTATAATCAGAAGCATGGGTGTGGAACATCAGTTTTGGCATGACAACACTGAATTCAAAGGAAATGCCCATTTCCTTGTGCTTCAAGGCTGCAGGAAAGTATGAGGCAGGGAGAGAGGGACTACCTGTACCAACTGCTCTCAAGACCTTCTGACTACAAGGACTTTGATTCTAGAGCTTTAGTGCTCTTTTTCTAATTTATTTATAAAGCATATTTGTATATTTCTTGTTCAATAAATATTTCAAATTATCAACTATTCGTAGGCATAGTATAAGAGCATGTTAATGAATATCCATTCTTCTCACTGAGGATATAGTGACACATAAACATGCTTAAATATTTGTTCCTATTCCTTGAGTCACAGGTAGAAATTCATTACAGAATCATCAGTTGAGTGTGAAAAATACATTATAAGCATGCCAAAAAAATAAGACCTTAGTCAAAATAATATTGCATATGTTCAAATGCAATATGGTCAAAGTATGGTGATTGGATTTGTTTCCTGAATTCTAATTAAGAACATATAAAATTGAGCACAGTACACTAGGTAAAAAATTAGGTTTATAGAACTCTATCACTTGTACCCCAGTTTATGTAGTGTTTAAAACAATATACAATAACAATATACATCATAAATGTGGGATTATTAAGAAATCTTGCTGTGTTCTCCTGGAACCATTTATGCTTCAGGTCAACCAGGGCCTGGTTCATTTGGTATAAATGAGGTGACTGTTTCTCCACAAATGTGGTCTTTTAACTGAAGTGAGCTAGACTACAAGTTGACCAAGGCTTCTCATTGAATGTTTCTCATTAGCCAAAGTAAGTCAGATGGTTAATTTGACAGTCATATGACAATGGATTTCACTAGGGCTTATGCATTCCAGGACAGATGACTCAGGGAAAGTAAGAATATACTGTGGCAGCTACAGGTTGTAAGTCTCCAGGGTGCACACTTAAGACCCACACAGTTTAATACACATAGACTGACAGATAAATCAAGAGATTAACTCATTTTGAAAAGGGGAAAAGTGAGATTACAAATATATTTTTAGATGAACTGAAAATTGTACAATAAAGTTGTGTTATAAGTTGTTTCTACTAAAGAGTGCAAGTTATTTCAAATAAGCTGTGGATATACACCGTCTGACAACTGCAGAATAACATCATCTAAGGGCAAATGGCTTAGTTCAGTTGTTTTCAGCTTTCCTATCCTGCAGCCTTTTAATACAGGTCCTCATATTTTGGTGATTCTCAAACACAAAATTGTTTTTTATTTGATAGTTTCTGTATTTACATTTCAAATGTTATCTCCTTTCCCAGTTCCCCTCTATCACATCCTCCCTACCCTGCTTCTATGAGGATGCTCCCCCTCTCACCCACCCACTCCCATCTCAACACCCTGACATTTCCCTACACTATGGAAACGAACCTTCACAGGACCAAGAGCTTCTCCTCCTGTTGATACCAAATAATGCCATCCTCTGCTGCATATGTGGCTGGAGCCATGGGTCCCCCTATGTGTATTCTTTGGTTTAGTCCCTGGGAGCTCTGGGGATTCTGGTTGGTAAATATCAACAGAATTATTTGTATTGCTACTTCATAACTGTAATTTGGCTACTGTTATGAACTATAAAGTAAATATCTGTTTTCTGATGTCTTAAGTGACTCCAATTATTCAATCTCCAGAGGGGTCGTAACTCACAGGTTGGGAAACACTGGCATAGTGTGTTAAGGCATTTGTACTCAAGCCTTGCAATCAGAGTTTGACCCCTAGGATTCACATAGTAGAAGAAGGGAAGCAGCTGCCACAAGTTAACCTCTCAACTCTCTACATCACATGCGTTCACACTCACCTCATGTGTACACACACACACACACACACACACACACACACACACACACACACACAGGCCACAGATGAATGTAAAAACAGTTTAAGACTATAGAGTCAGTTGGACCCGTGGGCCTCTCACAGTGTACACTTCAGAACGAATGTCTCTCCTGCTGCCTCCGCCACCGTCAGCTTCACCAGAAGAAACCTGCAGTACGGCAAATGGCAACTTTTTCATCACTTTGCCAAACTTCACTGGCCCATTTAGTTTGTCAGGAGTGACTATTAGATATGAGTCATATGCTATTCATCAAAACTTACAGTAATATTAGCACACCCTCAGACAGTAATTAAATATGCACACTTGGAGCAAAATCAACCTATACTCAGGGGATTCGCCTTGCTCTCCATCTTCGCTAATGGAGTCCTCGTTCTGGGTTGTCCTCACCCGTTTTGTGACTCTGATTCCTCAAGATCCACCTTACTCCGAAGCATTATTTATCAAGTTCGGGCCACACACAAGTCTTTGGCCAGCAGGTTTTTGTCACCCAGTTCTGTTCTGTTTTGTGCTGTCATTCAGTGGCTGATCTTATACATGTGTGAGCCCTTACTGAAGACAGCGCTTGACTCTCTGAGATGTCACAGACATCACTGAGCTTTGCACATCAGACATAAAAGAAATTAATACTTAAATGTCTTCAAAGTATTGTCACGCAAGTATGTACAGGTTTGTAAATAAACAGCAATCTGGAGTTCTATCCTTGACTTTGGGAAATTGATGTATATTTATTTCCTACTTACCAGTTGCCAGTTTCTCTCCCGTGTGATGATGATAGTTTTCAGCAAAGGAAGATTCTCCTTCTAAATAGCACATCCTGGTGTCCAGCAGATGTGTACGTCTGGAGGCTGCAAAGGGTTTGCTGCTCAGCAAATGAAACCTCATCTCGGCAGCTGTATCTCTTACCTGTAAGAAACTGAACCGACTCATGATAGAGAGCCCTCTCTTTCCTTCCTTCTGTCTCTTTCCTGAGGGCCCTGCCTGTCATCTGGGGCTGAGAGAAGATGGTTTGGGCAGAGGAAAGACCCACATGTTTATATTTCCTGGAGCCACAATGGAGATAGACAGTTCTTGCTGCACAGTGGAGATAGGAAGAAATAGGGCTGTGTCAGAAGCAAGAGACATTCCATTAGGCCTCCTCTTCTCTTCACACTGACTGTTTAGGTCTCAGGGTATTCTAGCATTTTTAAAGATGATAAAATAGGTGGAAAGAACAGTTATCTAATCAAATGTATGCTGTGGACTATGCTGCATCAACTCTGTTTTCTAGAACATCAGAGATGATTGTGGGCATGCCTTACTCGTTTTAAGTTTTCTTTAACTTTCTCCTTTTAAAATCTCTGCCACTCCCTGGAGTTCAATGTCTGGGTCTATTTTCTGATTCTTCCAAAACATAATGTTTACTCTTAAGCATCGCAAAGTCAGCATATCCAGAAGTGTGCCTGGTTCAAGAGCAGAGCCTGGACTCAAGCAAATTGTGTGGTCAACAAACTTGCCTTCAGTAGTATAGGCTCTGACATTTAGGGCAATCCATTTGTGATTTTTAGGCCGACCTGTCTACCTACTTTCCCTCTCCTTTCAACACTAAAAAGGGGCAACTTGTTCACGCATAGAATACTGTCTACAGAGTTTGACTCAGGACCTGAAAACCATTTCCAAGGAGAGAATGTAAGAGTCTTTCTATAAGCTATCTGATTATGATTAAGGCACAGAGGGACAGAGGGGATTTTGTTCTTAATGGTTTAAACTCTATAAAGTGGTAAAGAATAAAAAAGCATAGCTCAAGCCTTTTGTAAGGATTAAATACATGAAAGTCATGTTAAACTGGGAGGAGGAGTTACAGGACTCTGCTCCAAGTCCTAAGGAGGCTGTAGCAGGGCATGTATGAATTTGAGGCTAGCCTGGACATATAGTATGATCTTTTCCTATATTATAAAACAAATCTGCCCAAACCAAACCAAAACAGAAAAACAGACAAACACCAAAATCTCTTTAAAAAGCAAAGGTTGAGAAAAAAAAGAGAAAAGGGAAAATAAGATATATTAAACTTAAAAATATAATAAAATGTATGAAAGAAGAGTGTGGTTCACAATGTTAGAGATCAATGCCTCTTATAATGTTTATGTATATTTCTTCATACACCTGAAAATGGTCCACTTAGCTAATATCTCTCCTTCAGTACCTAACTAAGAGGTCTTATTCCCCCTAAGAGTATGTATGGTTGGAAAATGCAGACAAAAATGGCTAATACATAAAAGGAAACTCCATGCAGCAAGTTTTTGTAGAATTACAGAATGATAAATCAGAAATTCTTTAATCAATGATTATCAAAAATGAAATGATTATCAATTATTATTGCATGGAGAGTTAATATTCATATCCATACATTGGATGCTACTTTATTTTCCATACCTACCCTAAGGTTTATCACAGTAGGATTTTGATAAAAAGATTCTTTAACAGTAGCACTGTGTATTTTGGTAAAAGCTATCAGAAGATTATGCTGTGTTTTTATCTAGTGTCCACTACCATTATTAAATCAGTTTACAAAGGAGGAAATGAGAAATATGAGTTTAAGAGATGGAAAATGACTTTGCCAAGGATGTGCTGCTAATCACTGTATAAACAGAGTTTCTCTGATTCTCACTAGTTTTCCTGCCAGTTTAGAGTTTTGTTGTGTAACAATTTCCTCAAAGATTGAAACACTCATCCCCAACGGAAATTCCATAAGCTGGATCATAAGCAACTTAAAATAGCTTCAGGAAGTCCCTGAAACCCATCAGGTTCACTAGGGCCTTCCTTCTCAGAGTAAAGAAGCCAAGTTGCAATGAAGACTCAGAAACCAGATAAACCCACAATTACTAGGCTTGTGTTCCTGAGACTACATCTTCCAGATGTCCCACTCCTCCTCCTGGACATCCTGCCTAATTCAGGTACTGATGCCCACCTATAGGTGTGGTCATGTCCAGTTTGCACCACTGTCTCCTACTGGAGATTAGAGAGCACGAGTCTCTGAGAACTTGACAATGCCAGAAGTCTGTGCAGTGTAGAATGTCAAGCAGTCCATGCATGTTGTAACCTGCCACATCATTTTAGAACAGGGACTCTGTTTCCACTAAACCGTTGCTTTTACTTAAATTGTTCGCTCTGGTCTTCTTTTCCTGCAAGAGTGTTCAGGGACTGAATTTATGAGTAATGATGATGATGATGATGATGATGATGATTATGATGATGATAACACATAAGATATATACAATTATTATTATCATTATCCAATGCTTTCTGAATGTATACATTGTACTAATTACTCTATCATGCCAATTCATTTAGTGTTTATACCCTACATGAGACATATTCATTATTCCAATCTATTGCTGACACTGTAGAGTGTTTACTAATGTGCCTAAGAGCTAACAACTAGTGTCAGGGAGATCTGACATTCTAGCCAAGTGTGCTGATTAGTTTCTATCAAAAGGAGTTACCTGGAAAGAGAAAAACTCATTTACACCCTCAAAGTTCTCTGTGAATAAGTCTGATGGAACATTTTCTTGATTACTTTTGGATGGGCAAGGCCTAGCCCACTGTGGGTGGTGTCATCCATTGGTAGGTAGGCATGGGTTTTGTAAGAAAGGTAGTTGAACAAGCCAAGGGAAGTATGCCAATATGCAGTGTTCCTCCATGATTACTGCTTCAGCACCTACCTTCAAGTCTCCAGACTGGGGTCCCAGCCCTGAATTATTTAGTAATGAAGCACAATCTGTAAGATAAATAAACTCTTTCCTCCCCAAGTTGGTTTGGTCTGTGTTTTTTCACAGCAACAGGAAAAAAAATTAGCACACCAAAGTATGCTGCCTCAAAAGTGCAAGGTTCTGGCCTTATCTTACCACTTACGTTTCAGTTTCAAAACTCATTAATACCATACATAAAATGCTTCCAATATGCATTTGTTTTCTTTCTGGGGAGAAATTTCACATCCTTAAAGGGCCACTGAAGGTCTTAGAGTTATGTAATCTTCACAGTAGAAAGGTCTAGAATCTGTTATGAAAACAGACACCTGCTTCCGTGTGGGTCAGCATCTCTGTCTTAACACACCTGAGTAACAGCTCAGAATCCTACTGCAGCTTCTGGAGGACACGACCAAGAATTTAGTCAAAATGTACAAATTTAAGCAGCAAGGTTATGTGTCTCTTGTTTTCGCTTGCTGATGGACTTAGGGTCTGCCGTCTCCCTGGATTACTCAGGGTACCTTTGGGTGAGAGGTTGATAAAATGAAACTGGGAATTCTAATCCTAGAAAGCAGGAAGCCCAGCAGCCCAGCTCTGGTATGATTCCTACAGCAAGTGCATCCTTCCTGACCTGTGTCTGCTCCGGTTGCCCTGAGGAGGTGGGGGCTCAGTCTGCTGCAGCTGTGCAGATTTCAGTTGCTGATGAAAACTCTCACCTGAGAGGATTTGCTGATGATTGTCAACAATCAAGTGAATTATAGATGATGTTTGTAAACATCAAAGTGCTGCCTTGATGAATGCTGAGCTGACTCGGCTCTGACATGCCTGCTAAGTCATTCACAGCACTGATTAAACCCATTACTGTAAAATAATCACCATCCATTACCTTTAATGTCGTGAACTGACAACCTAGTTAAGGCAGCTGATGGTGTCAGCAAGGTGATTTGTTGTGATGCATGTCCATTGCCAATAAATCACTACGATAAATCAATAAACAGTTGCAATAAAACAATATATTTTCATATTTCTTGACATTCAATTACAGAGTGTGTATACGGACTTATTCTTAAATACAAACACTGATAGGGAAGAATTCAGCATCCACCAGTGGTGAACATAAGATTAATTCTATTTTGGCCCAGGCAGAAAGAGGTGTGTACATTGTATATGTGTACACATGTGAGCCTTCCTCAGCTACTCACCTGGCTGCTAAAACCAGGATGACACATTACTTGCATGGTGGCACCAAAGATGTTGCTTGTCCTGAACTTAAATAAAGGAATAAAGAAAGAAAGAAAGAATAAGTAAATAACAGAACACCGAGCAGTAACCCAGAGGTTGAGAGACTTTAGAGCCGAGCTTTGAAAGAGCTGTTTGACTTTGTACATGTTGATTAGCATTTCTGGGATTTGGTTCATCTCTAAGTGGGGATAATACCAGGGTAACCTTCAGCTGATAAAATGCATGTGTGACCTCTTTATAAAGTATAGGAATTTCTTTCAAATTTAGTTTTCACTTCTCTCTCTTTTTTTTAAGTCTGTTAGCATTTAATTCTCCTTTGCAAACCACAGAGGAATTAAATGGGCAATCAATCCACTTGATCTCTGTCTAGTCATTTGAAACACAAATATAAAATACATTAGTTTTATCACACTCGTTCTGAACTCAAGTTCTTTGCCTAAATTAATCTCTGTACTTGGATTATTTTCTTTGTCTGTTTATCCAATCCATCCTCCAAAAGACTTAGGCCAATTCCCATTTCTCCATAAAAATCTTCCCTACTCACTTCATTCTTTGTGGCCTTTCTTTTTCCATTGCAGACACATTTTAATAGATGCTTTTCAGAAGTGGTTACATTAACTTCCAAATTCTTTCATTTTAGGTTCCAAGAGCTTTTTCTGTTCTAGAGGTTTCATGGCAATTAAATCTTGACTAACTTAATTTTTAATATGGTAATATTTTATATGCTGAATCTTTCCTAATTCACTGACATGTTATCTAGCAGTTAATTTTGTTCCAAGCAGTGAGCTAGGCTCTGTGAAGTCATTAATGAAAAAATGGTTTGCATTTCATGCTAGAACCAGAAAAGAGAACTGAAAAGAATCTGTATAAAAGCTCATCATATAGATATTAGTCTTTCAAATACTTAGAAATGGTTTTTCTCTACCCATTACAGTTGAAAATGTTAAATTACATTGCATGCTCGGAACCTTCAGCTCAGTGAAACACATATTTTTCAGAAAGCTGTTAGAATAAATGGGCTATGTAGGTTGATTGCATAAGCACACTTCAGGACTTCTGAAGGTCCAGATTTCAATAGATGGGAAAAATCACAATGACAATAAAAGAAAATGAGATGGAGTTCATAAACAGCAAAATAAATTTAATAACATTTGAATAGACAAATAAGAAGTACCTATATAGGTTCTCATTACAGATGGTTCTAAAAGAACCAGTAAAATATCAGTAAAGAGTAAATACAGAGTAGAAGAATTAACTGTTCAAATAAGGAAGCTCCTAAGGAAAAGATCTACAAAAGCAAAGATTAGAACATAGGAAAACATAAAGCCAGGCACCTTCCTGTGATCCCAGAGTTCAAAGTCAGCCAGGACTATGTGAGACCCCATTGCAAAAGTAGTAGTAGTAACAACTAACAAAAGAAAAAGGGTAAAGAAAGGAGGAGCAAGAAGAACTCAGTTTGGAGATGGCATTGAGACATTAACCAGCAATGGTTGTTTTTATCTACAGTAATGAATTCTTTCAAACATGGCAGTACCTCAAATGCACTCTTACTCATACTGCATCTCATCAACGACCAATGGGGACTCAAAGGCCACATTGTAGCTACACACTCTGAAACATGAAACTTATCTTGTTGCTTCAGGAGGAAAATAAAAACTGTAAAGAACTCACCCTGTTTGTCTATTTTGGGGTACAGAAGTAACACTTTTCTTTTCTGTGAAGAGCTAATTAACCAAATCTAGTCACATGACCTGCACAACTATAAGGAGATAAGTGATAAGGGAAAGGCACATGATTGGGTAAGCACTGCAATATGTTCCCAGGATGGACTGTCAAAGATGTACAATGGGTATGAAAGGACCCATGGTTGTCAGGAAGAATGATTTGTATTTTCTTTAAGAGAAACAAAGGTGACATTGAAAACTCATGACCAAACCAACAATCTGATGGAGGTTGCTTAAAATCCAGCTATTAATCAGAGCTGATGGCACTTCCCTAGTGTGCTGGTTTAAATAGGTTTCTTCCCCATAGGTTCATATATTTAATGCTAGGCCATATGGAGTGCACAATTAGGATATGTGGCCTTAGTTGTAGGAGGTAAGGCCTTGTCAGAAGAAGTGAGTCACTGTGCAGGCAGGGCTTTGAGGTCTTAAAAGCTACACCTAGTGTGAAAAACATTCTAATTAATAATAACAACACCTAACATGATATAACTATCCTCGGAAAGATACAGCTACCTATGGATCAAGATATAGAAATCTCCTTCTCCATAACAATGTTTGCCTGGTTCCTGCCATGCTTCCCACCATGATAATAATGGACTAAACTTCTGAAACTATAAGACGGTCCCAATTAGAAGTTGTGCTTTCTAAGAGTTGCCATGGTCATGATGACTCTTCACAACAATGGAAATCCTGACAGAGACAGAAATTGGTAGCATGAGTAGAGTAGCACTTCTGTTTGGAGGAATGCACATTTGTAACTTTGGATTAGGAAAACAGTGGAATGAATGAAGTGGAACTTAATGAACTGCCTGAGCAGGAACATGAAAGACAGTGCTCTTAATGGTGATTTGAATTGGGGGAGGCTGGTTCAAAGCTTTCAGAGGAGAATTTTAGTATGTTGTTCATATATAACTCTTGTGATGTTTTGGTTAAGAGTGTGGCTGCTTTTTGCTCTTGTTCAGAGAGTCTGCCTAAGGCTAAGGTGAAGAGAATTAGATTGATTTCATTGGCAAAAGAAATCTCAAAAAAGCCCAGTATAGATTAGATTTTTTTCTCTTATGAAGAGAGTGTTTTGAAAATGGAACAAGCTGTACTTATACATATGTGTGAATATACATACATACATACGTATATATATATATATAATATATATATATAATGGTTCAAGGATTAAAGGGACACATGGGAGTAGAATCCAGCTTAATTCTTTGCTTAAGGATACTATATGGAATTAAGTGTGTGGACAAGGTCCCATCCAGATAAATTTCCATCATGTGAAAAAGATGTTCTCCAAGAGACATTGTCACATATTCTAAATTTACATTGTGCTTGCAGTTACATGAAGAATTGTTATATCATGTTAGGTATTATTATGACCTGGTTATCATTTATGTGTTCTGTTTATATGGAGGATAGTTATGTTAGGCATTATTATAACCTGGTTAGTGTTTTAATTTGGACATAAGGAGATATGATTATATATAAAGTTGACAAGGGTGGAGTATGATTGCTATTCCACATTGTCAGCTTGACTAGACCTGGGATGAACTATAATCCACAAATGGAGGCACACCTGTGATCTGGATTGTGAGGCAGGAAGACAACAGGCTTTTGATTTGGGTCACAAAACTGTAAAACATAAGTTTTTGTTCAGGTTCAAAACATGACTTTAATCCAGATCCTGAGGTACAGTGGACACGTTTATAAAGATTTATATTAAAAAGCATTTTTTTAAAAAAAAGCTTAGGTCTAGGCATGGTGGTACACATCTTTAATCCCAAAATTTAGGAGACAGATGCATGCAGATTTCTGAGTGTAAGGCCAGCCTGATCTATAAAGCAAGTTCCACAACAGACAAATTTAGACAGTGAATGAAACCATTGAAAACAGAAAGCTAAGCAAAGAGCACAACTTAGCAACTCTGGCTTTATAATCAAGGATGGAATTCCCCTCTGTGATAATGAGAGTTGCTGTTGCTATGAATGTATCAGAGGTATCCCTGTATGGTGGCCCGGAAAGGCCATTGTTCAATGTGACCAAGGTTGTACTTTGTGCTGGTAGCAAGAGTTGGTAATGTGTAAGAGTCAGAGAGGAGGAACTGGCTCTGAAGGCATGAAGGGGTCATAGAGTGTAGCTGAGGCTTGGCACTGTGAGACGACAGGAAAGGTCACTGATGAAGGTGTATCCTCAGTGCCAGTTGAAGGTCGAGGACTGAAGTTATGTGAAGAAGTTGAGGCTTGGCACAATGAAGAGAGGCTATGAGAGGCTATTGGTGAGGCCTGGTTGCACTAGAAGACACAGCAAATTGGAGAAGCCAGCCCCAAGTGCTGACCACCAAGAACAGAATAAGCTGTGTTCCAGAAGCTGTTATAGTGATGTCTAAACAGCCTTGTAGACACCAAGAGGTTGAAGATGTCAGAGTCATGAGATACCTGCTAACAGAGAGTGTAACCAAGCCAAGAAAAAGAACTGTGTCGCCGTCAACGAAGGAAAAAGGAATTGGAGATCTGAAGAGTGATTTGACATCAAACTTGAAGATGCAGAGTTTTTAGTTTGCCCACCTGGTTTTTAGTCTTGCTTGGGCCCCGTGCTTCCACCCCTATGTTTTGCAGGATAATGTATATCCTATGCCACACATGTTGGAAGACTGTGATCTGCCTTTGCTTTTGCTTTGATAGCGGACTGCAGGTAAGAGACTGCAGAAATCTCAGAAGAGACTTTGGACTTTGCATTTTTAAACATTGTTGAGGCTATGATACACTATGGAGACTTTCGAAGTTTGACTAAATTCATTTTGCATTTTGTGTGGTTCTAAGACTATGGGGATGGAAAGTGGAATATAATGGTATGAATAGGTTTGGCCACCATTGATTCATGTGTTTGAATGCTTGGCCATAGGAACAGTACTATTAAAAGGTGTGGCCTTACTCGGGGAAGTATGGCCTTGCTAACAAAAAGTGTCACTGTAAAGGCAGGACTTTGAGGTCAAAAATCCTCAAGTTATACTCTGTGTGAAACATATCCAATCTCCTTCTGGCTGCCTGCTGATCAAGATATTGAACTCTCAACTACGCCAGCACCATGTCTACCTGCATACTACCATGCTTCTCACAATGATGATAATGGACTAACCTTCTGAAACCAGAGGCTAATCCCAATTAAATGTTGTCCTTTGTAAGAGTTACTGTGGTCATGATGTCTCTTGATAGCAATGGGCACTCTAAGATACCTAGATACATTCAGAAGGCAACGAGGTTGTTCTTGTGCCCTTCTCAGAGAGAAGGGCTAATTGAGGCCTATATTGTTGCCACAGCCATGCTAATAGAAAGAGAAGTTGTGAGGAGATTGTAAAGATAATCCCTGACAGATAGGACCTTTCATTGAATGGAAAACCTGAGAGATAGAGAATATGGAGAGCAGTGATCCAGTGGCTGAGTGTCCATGTGTTGTTTTACAGCTGAGCCAGAGGAGACTCCATATCTAGAAGGTTAGTTAGCATTGTAAGAATCCATGTTGAGAGTTGGGGATTTAGCTCAGTGGTAGAGCGCTTGCCTAGCAAGCGCAAGGCCTTGGGTTCGGTTCCCAGCTCCGAAAAAAAAGGAAAAAAAATCTATGTATCCATGTTGATCTGCAACAGTGAAAACCAAGGAAATTGATTTAATACTGATTGCCTTGAAATCCATTCAAATGTTGTCTAAGGTTTCTAAAAGACCACTTTTATTTGAGTACTACACATGTCTAAAAAGATACCATATTCCGGAAACATCAGTAAACACAGTGGTTTTCAAAAGGATAACAGACATCATTCATCAATAGTTAGTTATAGCTGAACATACAGCTTAGTGGAAAAGAGCTTGCCTGGCATGCATGAAGCCATAAGTTCAACTTCCACGAATACAAGTAATGGTTAATAGTAATAATAATAACTACTAATTATTAGGTAGCATTCATATAAGTTTTTATTTATTGCATAGTAGAGTCAGAATTCCTTTGTTCTGCATTTTGTTCTAAATGTGATATTTCATGAAAATGATTTCATGACTCTATATCCAGTTTCCTTACATAAAATGTGTATTTTTCATGGATGCCATTTTGGACAGTATGTGTGCTTCTCTCTTTTGTCACTGTTGCCACTGGTTATGGTATATGTTGCCCATTTTATTCTGCACATATAATCTTGCACTCTCAATTATCCCTACATAATGAATCCTTAGGTAAGACCATGTGAGCACTCGAACAACTTTAGAAATTGCACTGGATTTTACTAAATTATCTCCCAGAAAGAAGGAATCAATTTATGCTCCTCTTAAACATAGATGGCCTGAGAGTTGTGAGACTATGGCCTCTAACAAGAACACTGCTAACCTTTGTTTTTCCGCATCTGCTTGAATCTTCTGGACTAGTTATTAAATCCTGTCTTATTTTCCAAGTTAAAAACAAGTAAAATAATACAATTTGTCATAGAACATTCTGACTTTTTAGTGTGAAAATATAACTAAAGTGTTAAATTAGCTCATAGCACCACTAAAACTTAGCCACTTTTTTTAATGTATGGCACTATCATTTCCCCATACTTTTCTCAACACTAGATATTTTTCTTATATAATCTCAAAATGAAACTATAACTTTCATGAGTTAAATTAGTATTTATTTGATCATTAATGCCAATGAATATTATTTCTTATGGTTATAATTTTAATTTTTTCCATTGGTGTTATCATCTCTTATTGGCTTATATGATTGATTTAATTATTAAGAATATTAATCCCTTATCACTGTTTAATATATATTAAGGAATACATATTAGTGTTATGGAAATGAAGTTCTTAGAAGTGCTTTCCAGACTGTGCTTTGCCTTTTAATTGTGCCTGTGGATTTATTTGCCTCAGAAACTTGAAATTTTGATGTTATCAACTTGATCAATACTTTCCCTTATGAGCTATGCTGCTGGGAATGTGTCTAGGCTGTTCTCTTTTAGCAAGGGTAAGATAATTATTTAATTATTTATTCTAATGCACTCAAGCTTATGTTATTTATATTTAAAACTCCAGACCATCTGGAATTTATTTTGGAAATGTGCAGTGAGAATCTGAATCTTTTTTCACATGCTAATTCAGCTGATTGTGCTGTCTGCTCATAACTTCCATTATTTATTTTCCTGATACATTAAGAAAGAACTGAAGGCACAAGGAAAAAGTCAACCTGCTTAATTAAGGCCAAGTCATTATTATATCGAGCAATCTAATGTATAAGACATGTCCTGTCTTCTGTAAACTCTGTAATAAAGCAGACAGGCTTTGTCACTGTTTCCCTGATTACATTCCTTGTTCACTTCAGCTGAGCTTAGTCTTCAGGCTACCATTGCCATGAGGATTCCATAAGCCCCATAAGCCTTGGTACCATAAATAGAATCCACCCAGAAACACTGGCTTCTATGGAAAGATAGTTCTTCTAAGGAAGAACATAAGACTACCCAAATAGATATTTGTTTGATGGAACTTTGCTTTGAAAATACTGATTTATCCCCCTAAGTCTGTTCATTCTATTATCACAAGTGATACAGATGGAATATTGAAGTATAAATATTTGAAGCCTAAGTTTAATGTTTTAAAACCAATTTTATTTTAATTCTCATTTTTCTCTTCTTGTTGGAAGTAAAGCTTTCTGAAGATCTCTCCAAATATCATTATAGTAATAATTTATCTGCAGGACTATTTTGGGTTTCTTTCAAGTTCTGTGGTTTTCTGACTCAGCTATTATAAACTCTTCCCCGGTGTCTAAGCTCTAAAGAATCCTGTTGCATTAGGATATTTGATCACTGAAAGCAGACATTATTCATTAAATGGTCTCTTCCAGAACTTCCAGCCACAAGTCTTTGAGTCAGGCAATTGAACATTTTTCTATTAGTCCATAAATGCAGGTTCTGAGGACTAGCTGGTCTTGGAGAAAGGTCTCTGATTATTAATCCTTTCTCAATGAAGGTTTTGTTCTTGCCTAAATTCATTTATTTGATTTTAAGATATTGATCGAAACTCAACTCTGATACTTGGTACTGGTTTGGGTCTTGTTCATTTACATCTATTCTTCTGTTTTTGAAGAAGGGTCTTCATCATTGTCAGAATGGCTTGTCCATCCAGGGATCTTGTTTTCTTGCAGAGAGATGATGGATTACATAAATTGCTATCTGGTGTGCATAGTGAATGGCTGATGACATTGCCATATTGTCAATATGGCAATACAACTTATATAAACTAGATTCATTAATCACATTTGATCTCACACGGTCATCTCTTTTTATCACTTCTAGTCCATTGTTTATGGTATATGTTTTATTCATGATGTTTAACTATCCTGAATGACGTTTCCATGTTTTCTATATCCAAATTACAACCATTTATGTACTATTAAATTCATTAGTTCTCCGTGAATTATATTCAAACTTTCTTCTTCCTTCCTTCCTTCCTTCCTTCTTTCCTTCCCTCCCTCCCTCCTTACCTCCCTCCCTCCTCCTCCTTCCCTTGCTTCTTCCCTTCAACTACCCCTACCTCTGTCCTGCCTTCCTCCTTTTTTCCTTTGTCTTTCTTCATTCCTTACTTTTCTTATCTTTCTCCTTTTGTCATTTCTTCCTTTCTTGTTTATTTTTCCTTCTCTCCTTCATTTTAAGACTTCAACTCCTACTTTCCTTAAAATATCTCTTTAACAATTTATGTGTTCATATCCTTATGTGATGTGGAGTTTTTTTTGCTCTAGTTAAATTATAATCTCTACAAGGGCAGATCCCACCTGCTCCATAATTCTCACAATAGCCAATACGGTATTAAGTACTCAATACATGTGGTTCACAGGTACCTAAAAGCTCCTGTCTACTGCATGGCAGCTGTTGTTATAAAAATATAAAAAGTAAAAAAAGTTTCACTGTCTTTTATCCCCACTAGGATTGGCATTGCGGTGCCCCAAGAAATCTACTGGATATCTTAATTCTCAGTCAGCAAAGTGTCTCACCTGCTCCACTCCATCCCCTACCACACTGGCAAAGGCCTCTCTCTGAGCTTGGCAGCAATCTCTGTATGTATCTAGTTCCCAAAACAGGTTTCCATGCCAGAAACTCATCCCAACTCTGTGGTGGCCCAAACCAGACACCCCACATTCCATTACACTTAAATCTATACATGAAAGAACACACAACACAATAACCTTTGACCCAATTGATAAGATATAATTGCGCACCTAAACATACAGAGCCCTGTACCATCCATCCCTTAAGAACAATAATAACCTGTAAATACACAGAGCCGAATCTTAACGTCACCTGCCATGACTTCTCTCCCTCTCTCTCCTCTCTCCTCCTTTTTATTCCAGTCTCCTCCTCTTCCTTCAAATTTCTCTCTCATCCATCCTTCCTTCTCCTTCAATGGCAGGCCTCCTTCTATCCTGTACCTGCCCTTGTCCTGTATTTTACAAATTCAAAGGGGAGAGGGTTCTGGTGAAGTCATCTGATTCCTGAGTATTCGACTAGGCAGCTGCCCTTGGGGCAGTGGAATTAGCATCAAAATACAGATAACTCCAGGGCAAACTACAACAAGCAGACTCCTGAAAGCATGGCTGTTGTAGAACTGACACAAGGAGGAAAGGTTCCCAGTATACTCTTTCTGGGAAAATTGTTCTCCCTTGTGAACTGTGACCCTATTTTCTTCAACCTGTCTGGAGACTTTGGTTAATTAAAGCATACTCATTTCACCAAAAATGTTTTCTTTTTAGATTCTCCTTAAGGCTTAAGACCTTAAAATTGTTTTAGAATTTGACAACAAATTTTATCCATTAATTTTTAAAATATTGTTGAAGACAACACATACTTCAGACATAAGACAGAAAGGAGTTAATCTGATGCTGATCTCTAAGCTTCCTTCCTGAAAGCAGGTTCTCACAGTATCAGAAGGAGCTGTGGAAGCTGTCAAGGGAGAAAAGCAAGCAACGGTTCTACCCAGCTATAAATTATACACACCACAACAATAACCAGCACAGTGAGATATTCCCGAGAGGCAATAGTGGCACTTATATCCTGGAACAAGAGTCAGATGATTAGACCTACATTCCACTCAAAGGGACAAAATTTGTCTCTGGTTCTGTAAAATTAACCATCTTGGAGAAGAAATGGTTATTTAGCTTAGACATCATAGTCCATCTCTGAAAGAAGTCAAGACTCAATCTTAGAAGGAAGAAACCTGGAGTCAGAAGCTAGTGCAGAGGCCATGGAGAAGTGCTGCTCACTGGCTTGCTCCTTCTAGCCCTCCTGACTGTTTTTATAGAATCTAAGACCACCATCTTAAGGGTGGCACCACCCACAATGATCTGGGCATTCCCACATCAATCACTAATTTTAAAAATCCCCTACAAACTTGCTTGCAGCTCAGTCTTATGAAGGCAATTACTTAATTGATGTTCCTTCCTCTCAGATGACTCTAACCTATAACAAGTTGATAATATTAGCTGCATACAAATGGAGTTCTGAAATTTTCAAGCAATATTTCCAATCTCACACACTTAGTAACTAGCAAAATATGAGACCAGCACAATTGATCTATCATAGGGCAGAAGTCTCCAGATGAAACTAGTATTTTTTCCATAAGCTCAACTGTTCCTCAGCTATGATGAGACCAACTCCCACTTAACATTCCCCCCACCTAGAAATGAGTTTCACATGAGGCAATGGTAATATCACCAACCCAATCACAAAGTGGCCCAACGCAGTGAGTGACCAAACCTTCTGAAATTCAGGATGTGACTTGTCTATTTATTTTACATCTCTCCCACACCTCCGTAGCAGCTATCGTTGCAAATAAACCAAACTTTAAATTAGAGAACAATGTCAGATTTTTGACAGAGGTACTCCGTCTCTTTTTACTGCTTGGATATGAGGCTTGTGTTTGAAATTTTTGGGGCACTAAAGTACAAAGGTGTTCTGGCTCCTTACAGAAATGCAATAAAGTCCTGGGATGATAACTAAGAGCCCTGGCAAGCAAAGACTTGACATGGGCATAGGGTAGGGGACTATATTGGAGCCATATTAGTACTATCTAACTTGGTACATTAGCTTTCTCCTTTCAACTATCCTGGGTGACCTGGCAAAAACTCAACATTTCAAACAGAAGAGCAGGCACCAAGTGAGTTTGTCATCAGTTTGAATTTGTTTGTATCTGAATTAGTCTGAAACCTGGCCATGAGAAATCATTTATTTTATATTTTTGATTCTGTTCCAGATGTTCCAGCTGCTTACAGGTCATTTCCCTGCTGATTCAAGTTGAACCTGGAACAAAGAATGATAACTGAGCAACATCTGCAAGTGCAATCCAGAGTCAATTGCTAATAGATTTGTATGCATTCTAGAGAGTGCATTGGAAATAATATTAGCATTTATACAGAAAGAAATACATTCTTAAACCCTTTTGGTAGGCCAGGAGGCTAAAATTCCAGGATTTAAAATGTGATACTTATCTGTAGAAAGGAAATTTCCATCTCTCAAGTATCTTCTCCAATGTTTCCTGCAATTCTACACTAATTATAGTAGACTCTTTCTAAAAGCAAATTCTCTTGGATGTGAACAAAATTTTCAAAGCCAGGTAGTGTGGTGAGCAAGAGTTCCTGAATGCTAGAATTCAGGGAATAGGTTCTACAAGCTAAAATGAATACAATGAATCTGTAGATAAGCTTTCTTCTACAGTGGGAAGAGCTCCTCCTTCTTGAGGTTTAAACACATCTTGTCAAGCCAGCATGACTCACAAGGTCTGATTTGTCTTGCTGGGGTGCAGTGGTACACACATGTAGTCTCTGCTGTTGTATGACTTTTTGCTGGGAATTGTGAGCAAACGTTTCTTCAGACTGGCACTGATGGAAGAATAAAGAAATCAATCCAGACAGTATATCTTGATGAGCCAATGAGTATGGAGCATGGATGACTGTTTTAAACGTAGTATATTCCTACCAGTTGTTAAATGCTGATACCAAGTTCAAAACATAGAAACGCTACATACACTTCTCACAGAATATCTGCTATAATTAAAACAGATAACTTAAAGTCCTCTAAAAATCATTAAGTTCCTCTATATTGCTCTGAAAATGCCTTCCATACATTTGTCATACTACCTCTCAGTGTGTATGCTACTAGAATTACATGTATGTCTTTCTTCGGGGAACTTGATGAAATACCTCAAAAATCAGCATTTCAACTATCACTGATGTTGTGGTAAATATTGATTTGGGGGTTTTTAACTCCACCTTAAATCATAAAGTACCCAAATAAAGGAAACAAAACCTTTGCATTAATAATAAACCTTAAAGCATTAAAGCTGTGCAGTTATCAACACTCTATGCTATTTCCTGTCAATAACTCCAAGAATCACTTTCCATGTTCTGTCTGGGCCGTTCCTCCTCCAAGTGGTTGGCCATGATGTACTCATGATCCATCTACCTCATGGCATCTTCCTGCCAAGGACCAGCCATATCTTGGAGAAGGGCTCTGAGAAGTGTGTATGAAAGTGGTGAAATAAAGCACTTGAAGTCAAGTCGTAGGTTCTGCTCACAACAGCTTTCTAGATCATTCTATATTCTGCTTTCTCTGAAATTCTCCAGACAGGTCTCTGCTTTATTTTTTTTTTCTGCAATTCATGAAATTTTCTGGATAGCTCATCTCTAGCAGATCAAAAGCCTAATTTTTAAATTTAAATATCAATTCAGTCACTACCCCAGGTTTCTTTTTGATTATGCCATGAATTAGCAACCGAGGACTATAACTCCTTGATTCTTAGAAAGAGACAGCAAGTACAAACAGAGACAATAAGATAGCTGGGTGGGACCCCAACCCTGAAATTACCATTTCTACCTTGCCTGAACCTAAACTCCCTCTGTCTCTGGCTGACCTTGAACTCAGGAATCTGCCCTTGTATCTTCTTGTGTTTTTTTATCTTTCTGACAAGCTGGTTCATAGTACAGCTGCTTCTCTTCCTTTAGATCTACAAAGCTCCTTATATAATTCATATTGCATACTTATATTTTACATAGTTGAGAAATTAAATAATTTTGAACTCAGGTTTTTAGAGTTCTTTTCCACAGCCTTAAGATCACATCATTCTACTATATTGCTGACACCTAGACACATCCTAGACTCCTGGACTCATCCTATCTCTGATTATCATGGAGTCATTAACCTTGGCAAAGAATACATTCCTCACAAGAAGGAGGAAGTGAAAATATGTATAACATAATATAAACAAGCCTTATAGCCAGAGCAACCATCAGCACTCGTGGAAACTCATGCCATTCTGGCTTTGTTCCAAAGGCAGGAACCATGTCATGCCATCTCCACATATGACCATGGAGGACTCAGCATTAGTCCTTCCTCCTCCTCATTTTCTCTCTTCAGACCCCAAGGCCTGTGAACCAGAGCCCAGCTTTTCTCTCTTGGAGTATACAATTTAGCATTTGAATATAAGCAGCATCAGACCAACCCAATACATTTCCCCCCCTTTGGCTTTTTCTCTTAAAATAATAAACAGAATACAGTAGGATCAATTATGTAAACCATTAAGTAAGAGTTACATCCAAAATGTCCAGTCTGTTTTGTAGTGGTAAATCTTTGAATAAAGTATTCTATCACTTATCTTATTTTGGTGACTTTAGAGTTCTGTATCGAAACCATGTTTTTTTTTTATTAACATCTTAAGCATTTAAATCCTCTAATTTTCCAAACTTACAATTTCCAACCTTAAACCATCCGTTTATAATCTCCTAAAACTTCATAATTTGTATTTACTATCCTAAAATCATCTCCTTAGATCCTAACTCATTTTCCTAGATACTTTATAATTTATGTTCAATTATGAGACTATGCCTATCTAGTCTTCAACCACATCAGAGACCCAAGAAGGAATAAATATTACCTGGTATCCAGGAAGTGCAGGGAAGCAGCTTCCAAAAATTATGGACAGGCTATTGACTGCCTGGACATTCCCCAGTATTCTCTCTAACACTGGAGCTTCTAGCTTTCAGCCTTCTTTGTAAAAAGTTTTAAAGTGCTAGTTTTTTCTGGCCTCTTTTCTTAAAGAGACAGAGCTCCAAAGTTGTTTTGTTTTCAGGGAAAATTGGTGCCTCTACCCAGAGAGTTATCTCAGGTCAGTTTGGGTCCATCCTATACTTGTGTGCCATATGTTGAAGTCAGGTCTGGTTCTTCCTTCCAGCCCCGGATTCCTAGAAATAAGAGTCAGACTCAAAATACATTTATAAATACAATAAATATAGCATAAATATTTAAATATAGGTTTGGGGTCTGAAGAGAGAAAATGAAGGAGAAAGAGCAGGAAGGAGGAATGATAAATCCTCCTTGGACATATAGCCAGGTTTTTCTCTGACTAGATCATAACTTAAAATGCATTTCTACTCTGCATTCTCTCATGTGTCTGACCCTGTGCTAAAGCACCATGCACCTATACTTGTCTCCTTATATCTTTCCTAGGTAAACCTCCCACCTAACATGATCCCAGAATCCTTTCTGCCTCCCAGATATTCCTACCTATTTCTATTGGATTTCTATTGTCAGATGCCACATCCATACAGACGTAAGATATATCGTCTCTACACACTTGAGCTACAGAATTGGTGAAGGAAGAAAAGCCTCCAATCTAAAGAGTCTAGTTTCCCATGCATGAAAAACGTGCTGTAATGTGCCTTCATTGCTGTGTAAACCAGCTTTCTTGGTGGCAGAGCTCTCTTGTCTCCTATTTCAAACACTTCATTTTGCAAACAGCATAAATGGTGTTATAGGTAAAAACACAAGAGATGTCTGATATCTTCCATCCACTCTAGCCTTTCTTGTCCCAAGTTCTCACATTACCATAGACTCAAACACTGTCTTGAGAATGAAGTAAGGAGAAAGGAGAGGTAACAAAGTGAAACAGAAGAAAGAAATATAAAAATTCATTGAATTCTCACAGCCATTTCACCGCTGACTCTGTCCTCTCTCAGGTGACTCCTGTTCTCCCTGCATTCCTTTTGAACTAACCTTCTGTAGGCATAAGACTTTTATGTACCTTGTAAATATGATCGGATGCTGATTTCTCTGCCTTCACATCTTGTTTCAATCCAGACATAGCACTGTAATGCTTATGTCAAGAATCCCATGTCTCAAGCTTGTTGAAACAAAACTTACCATTTATTCTCTGTCTTGTCAATAAAAGCTGATCAGCCAGTGACTCTGCAGAAGAGAGGATAGGGCAGGACTCTCTCCAGCCAGAGGAGAGGAATACAGAAAAGAATAATGCAGATTTAGCCACAAGAAGGATGAGAGGATACATCATAAGAAAATACATTTGAAATCCATAGAGCCAGAACAATACTAAAATGCAAGTATTTCAGGGATTTTTGGCTGGGAGGTAACTAGATTAGTTTAGAGGATTAAAACAGAGTAATGAGTGCCCTGTGTACTTTGTGGTAAAGCTTGATTAAATACATGTTGGTCTTTCTTTGTTATTATTTGGAACTAGCTAGGATAAAGAAAAACAGCTGCTGCATTAACTTACTGCTTACATTTATATTAAAATTACCTTTATATCCCTCAGTTTCAATAAGTCAAAATGGAAAGAAGATATAGTAGGACTCAACCAAGCAGTAATTTCAGATCCAACACTAAACCTATTCACTTAAACCAATAGGTCAGTCACTTGGGTTCCAATTTGACTCCTTAAAATCAAGTTTTTATATCAACTGAGACTTTCTAGTCAAAGTTTGGTTGCTACCCAGTTATATCTCCAGTCTAGCACACTAATTGTCATCAGGATAGATGATTTCCTGCGGTAGAAATTTTAGCAAAGATAGTGTGGAAGAAATGCGAGATCAATGGAGCCACAGAGATTGAGACATAAATGAAGATGCAGTCTTAGGAAATAGAGGATTATGCACGGACATGGGTTTATGAGTTACAAAATCATCTAAGGAAGTATCTTCAGCTAAAATGTGTAGGTCAATATTCATCTCATAGGACCATGACATGGATTAAATATAGTGAGTGTGAAGCTTGAAAAGACTTAGCAAACAGTGCAATCACCAGGGTGAGGAGGACAGCAAGGACAGCAGTATAGGGCATGCTATGGAATGAATAAACCATTGGGCAGTTTCTAGTAGAGCCAGGCATTCAAAGAACATGGTTGACAAAATTAGAGCATAGGTTGCAATCTTCTTATTGCAGGGACTCCTACATTCCTGACCAGGATGGCCTGACCTGAAGGACGACAAGTGACTCTTACTCTTGAATGCATTAACAACAAGCTTAGGAGGGTTTAATGCAATCATATATGTGTCTGGAAGTTTACCCATAATGTAGATGACAAATGAGATTTTAGACAACCTCCTGTATTAGTTTATAGGTCTAATACTTTCAATATTTCTTTGCAATGGAATATGTGCATTAGAATACAATGTTAAAGTATACAGTTTTCATCAATGATTCCCAAAATATAAATAACAAAAATTAACATAAATTTATACCTGGAAGCTATGTACTGAGCACTATCTATTTAAACAAAAAACAAACTAACTAAACCACACTAAACAAAAAGCAACTACCAACAAAACAATGAATAAAGGCCCAAATCACTATGTTATGTTTCTGGAGTCTAGTTTCATGAAAGGCATAGACGCAGATCAAATAAGTACAACTGTATATAACATGGAGTAGGGTAATAATACTCATATAGGCATGTTTTAAGCATAATAAAGCAGACTATAAACAGCTTTAATAACAAAGAAAGGAGCTGATATCATCTGCTAAGACTAAATTAAGTTTTCCTCAGACAGATTTACTGAAGCCCTTATACCCCAAAATGATAATACCTAGGCTCATGAGAGTTATTTAGGTGATGCACTGCATTGTTTCCCCATCCTGAAACAGAAAAGGGTAAAAGTCTATAGATAGGAAATGAGCCCACCAGAAGCCCACCTTATCTTGGATTGCCAGCCTCTCAAGCCATAAGAAAATAAACATCGGCTGTTAAACATCTAGTTCACGGTATTTTGCTATGACTTCACGAGTTGACTAATACACACTCTCAGAAGTTTTATCTTTGATATCTACTCATCTTTCCAGCTCAGAGAATGAAATAGGATTTGGTCTCTTGTACTCTCCACAGTTGACCCATGAATATTAGTCAATTCAGGGTCAGCTTTCTTCCTGCCTATACCAAATGCCTCTCGGACATCCTAGTTTACCTCTTAATTTCATCTTCCCTTAACATTCAAGTATAATTCTTACCACTTAGCTATTTTCAGGTGTGCACTTAAGTGGTAGATCTAATTTTCTCCATAAGAATATGCCATCTGCTGTGTGCTTCGAACACACTGACATCATCTACTGTCTGAGTTGACTAGTTGAGAATATTAGAAACTTGTTTCTGGGCCAGAATGTGGCTGACTTGCTGTGATATGAGATACTAAATACTTCTTGGAGAAAATCTTTTTTAAAAAAAAGAAGATAAAAATTTAAAATTATATATTTAAAAAGAAATATATATTTAAAAAGAAGGAGAAAAGAGGGAGAGGCTGTTGAACATCTAGAAAGAAGACCCCAGTGTGAGCTGAACTTGCTACTATCCTTAACAGTTTATTGAGTCAGTGTGATCCCAGAGAAAAGTCAGTTTCCAATGATCTTCTTCATTCAAGTTTCTTAACCAAAATAAGAAACTTTTGAGACTCTCTTCAAACAGTTGAGATCAAGTCAGAGTACTGACCCTATGCTCTAATATCTTTACCAATGAAGACTTTGTGTTCTTCCAGGACCCTACCTGGACTAGACCTAACGCCTCTACAGTCTGTCATCACTGTCTTTTCTTTCCAGTTCATTCTCCAAAAACGTAGGCAGAATTAGATCTGAAAACATAAATCAGATGTTTATAAGCAGAAATCACATCCTGCACAAAATATCCCAGTGGTTTTCTTATGATCAGATCCAAACCCTTCACCATGACTCACACATGCTCAAGGCTCTGGTCCTGTGTGATCACTACCGTCATTGCCGATGACCTGCTACTCTGGAATCCTTCCATCCTTACACCTCCTAATGCTTGCTGTTCTGGCATCAGCCCATGCTGATCCTGCCACAGCTGGGCTTTTCTTTCATATCTTCCCCAGCTGCACTTTTTACTGCGTCATGTTTCAAACATGAGTGCCACTTCCAAAGAGAAACTGGAAATAGGCAGGCTGTGAAGTGACTTTTTGTCTTCCTTTTCTGTGGGACTTTGAAAGAAGCTTTATTTCGTTTCTGGTCAAGATATACCCATTTTTGTTTGTCATTACAGTGACAAAATCCAGTATGATATCCTATATATTGTTTTAGCACTAGAGCACTTTTAAGTCACTGAATGGTTCTTGAGACATGTGGAGAGATGGATAATTGAGTGGATGGATAAGTAGATGAATGAATGGGAGGACATACAGATGGATGGATGGATGGATGGATGGATGGATGGATGGATGGATGGATGGATGGATGCGTAGATGGATGAATTGATGGGTGGGTGGGTGCGATGGATGGATGGATGGATGGATGGATGGATGGATGGATGGATGGATGGATGGATGTTAGAACACATAGGAGAAGGGCAGATGAATCATATAACAGGTTCAAGAAAATAAGTTAATTTTTTTTAAGATAAACTTTAGACTCTTCAGAAAATTAAAGGAGCCTTTATTGAACCAATACCAAGTCCTGAAATGCAAGGTGCATATTTTCATATAATTTGACATTTTCTTGGTATCTCAGGATTATTGATGTGAACATCATTTCTTGTTTGCTTCTGTCTCTAAGGAAGCAATGGAGGCCTATAAGCAAGAGTGGTCATCACAGCTTCACCCAGCCACCTCTGCCAAGTCACTCAGAGCACATAAAAAGAAATTCCAAGATGATAGAACAAATGGTTTTTCTTAGGAAAGACACACAGATCCAAATTTTAGTAGCCTTTGCTTTCCCTCTGAAGATAGCAATACAAACATTGAATTTTACAGGGGATGGTTCTCTCATCCTTACTTAAACTCACATATATTTAAGAACATAAGTCGCTCAGTTTGCTTGTGGCTCCATGCTGTTGTTTTCAGAATTATTTCGAGAGAGGGACAAGAGTACTGTTTGAAGGAAGAGAGACTGAGTCTGCACTGGACGTTGGCCACTGCAGAAAGGTGAGCGAGGATTTGCTCAGATTATGTATCATGTTTGCATAGGCAAGCAAATGCCTGACGCAGCTTTTCTCACCCCCATAGCATATGATTTCTTCCCCTTACAGACCCTCACTCTCCTTTGTCTTGAACAGATGTTCAGCTTCCTTGTGTTCTCCTTCTGTCCTGTGTCACAGAAAAAGCTCATGGAAAGAATGTATTAATTGATTCAAAATCACTGAATTCAACAATTACTAACCAATGTAGTTTTCTTTCTAAATGTATTTGAATCTATGGTGGAGATGATCAATTCATCCAGCAATCAGCAGCTCTTTAGTAATAGACTGTCCAGTATCACAGTAAAACTGTGAGTAAAGTTTGGTTTCCTCACTGCTATTTAAAATGGAATCACAGAGGTAGGTCTGTCTCTGCCTGCATTCAAGGCAAAGACTTGCACTGTGTCTTGCAACATGTATAATTAAAACTTATGTGCTCATATATCAGATATATCAGGAATATATATATATATATACATATATATATATTCAGATGTAATATACTAAAGCTTATCTGATACATTTCCTACCAGGAAAATCATGTAACTGCTGTGTCTTTATATAGCTGCATCTCATTCTGACTTATTGAAGGATTTCTGCTTTTCATAGAGAGGGTTTTAACAAAGCTACTTTATGCCCTTTTTAGATTTGAAATGATCAAAGCATTGGCAGGACTCATGAGAGATAGCACAGGGGTTGCCATATGAACGTCTTTTAACAGTGGAAGCTTGCCCCTATCCAAAGAGAGCACTCTGCCATTTATCAGGATTAAGGAGGAGGCCGAAGTGCAAGCACGGTGTAATTTTGAAAGGTTCCTTTGAAGGCGGGTATTTCTATGGCCAGTGCGAGGAGCGGTCGGTTTATCTGAGAGTCGGCAGGAGGCATGGTTTCCGTTTTTGTGACTATTAGAGGATGATACCCAGAGTGGAAGCTGGATTGGGAAATTCTAAAGTCCCTCGGAAAGTAGAGCGTCTTCTAGACACAATGTTAGCAGGTATGAGGATTCATATAGGTAGTGAATTGTACAAAACATGGGATAAAATGTACAATGTTATAATTATTATAATTGTGACCCCCCAAAATAAGTTTTATTGCAGGATGGGAGGGAAAGTAGTTTGATTTCTCTATTTTTAGTGTCTCTTTAGGGAACTGATGTAGCTGACATATAAATGACATAAGTGGCTTCCTAGTACTTGCATACTTGTGTAATCCCTCAGTGCCTGAATGTGAGATACATGAAGTGACTTCATTTTATTTTTAAAAATACATTTAAAAAGACTGTATGAGCTATCACCTCTAAGACTTTGTATTAAAACTCTGAGATACAACCACACCTCCAAACTGCTCTGTTGTGCTTGAGGTTTTGACAAAGGCAGTGAAACAAATGACTCAGCTAGGCCACACAAGATCCTTGAACCATAAGAACTGTGGGTTTAATTTGCTAGGTTTAAGAGTGGTTTGGTATGCTATAATCTATGTGTTTTGATAATATGTAGAAGTAAAACACATTTTCTTATTATAAGAGTGGCAAATTAAAATTGACATATCTCTACAGAGTATCAAATAGACTAAAGCCGAAGGCTATTTTGTCATATGGAAGTATATCTAATTGTGTATATGACTTCCAAATAAGAGTAAATCAATTCACCTAGAAGACCAAAATATGAAGGACTCAAAGCATTTGAAAAATAAAAAACAGATTTTTTTCAGAAGTTATAGATAAATCTTGATCATAATCTTAAAGAACTCTGTTTTTAGTCAGTGAGTATGCAGGGAGTCAAATAGGAATCATTCTATAAGCTCACGGAAAGAGAGAGAGAGAGAGAGAGAGAGAGAGAGAGAGAGAGAGAGTTAAGACAACAATAAAAAAGGGGTACTATGAATATGACTCGATGAGTAAAGTACTTTCTGAGCGAGACTGAGGAGTTGATTGTAGACTCCTGTACCTGTAAAAGATTCAAACAGCTCTATTGGGTCTGTGATCTCAGTGCTCTTGGAGTAAGATGGGTAGGTAGAGACAGGAGAATTCCCAGAAACTTAGGGCTATATAGCCTAATGTATGACATGACCAGCCAGCCATAAGACACTCTGTCACAAACAGGACAAAAAGCAAGAACCAATATACCACATTGTCCTCAGACCTTCAAGTATGCCCTGTGGTACAGGCGCATCTGCACTCACACTTTTGAACACGGTACATGCTATATGATTTAAATAATAAATTCAAAAGGAAAGTGTTGAGAGATATTACCTAGTGGAAGATTGAAGGTATCATTGCCCAGAAATCAGAAACACAACTAAGGGTCCTCAATAGGAAGAGTTCTCTCCCACTGCCCCTATAGTTTCCTCTTACCTAATTTGTAACACAAGCAGACACCGTTGGTAAACCTTTCCTTGTGTGTGGTTCATACAACCAACAAAATACTGGGTGTATCATAAAGGACAGAGCCCTGCATATGGAACTGGCTTCACTATTTGACTTTGAACAATGGCAAGCATTCCTGAAAGTTACCACACAAGGATTCATTACACATAATGTTTTTAGTGTCCCATATAAGTTTTAGACTAAGTGCAAAATTACCACTATATTCATATGAAGAAAATAAAACATAATATATTAAACCTAGAGATTCTGCATTTTAAGGTGTCACTCAAACCTCCTATAGGAATGAGATTTTGACTGACCTATTTTAGTTGACCTATTCACAATAGTTTATTCAGAAATACCTTATATGTAATTTCTCACTAGCTTGATCTGCCCAGATATACATCCCCAGTTCATTGAGACACAGAAGCAAAAGTACATATGTTCAATTTAATTGTTTTCTGATCCAAATATTTTCCTTGCCTTTGCTCAGCTATACAACTGTTTGGGATTCTAAGTAGGCTGCCTTGCTATTTATAAATACATTAAACAGTACTCGTCCTCCTTCACTCTTGATGCAAGCATTGCTCCCATACATAGGAAGAAAATCAAATGATGAATCAATTAATCTGATCATAATTGTCATTTTTCTTATCTTACTCTTTGCCTCTTCCTTGGATACATTAACCAGTCCTTTACTTCTTACTTTCTAAAGCATGAACCCACATTTTCAATTTAATAAACATTTATTAAAGGCCAAAGACATGGTAGTGTGCACTGTGCCACCTCTTTTGAGGTTTTGCAATCTGAGTTTTACCTGCCTGTCGTATGACTACTTACAAATGAAAGTATCAGTTCAGGCTGGGTCAGTGTTTCCTTGTGATCTGAGCTTGTGACTTTCTGTGAAGTCCTCTGTGTACTGCAGAAAGAAACTTCTTTGATGAGAGGTGAGAGCTATAGATATCTGTGGTATAAGGGCAAGTATTTAGAATGCAGTTAACTATCCTGCCTCAGCAAGCAGTAGTATTAGGTTCTTTTCTGAGATCTACGGCCACACTAACCACAGGGTACCAAGTATTATTTCCTCCTGCCTAGGGCCTTAATTCTGATCAGACAGTTATGGTTACCACCAACCACTATTGCATGTTTAGTGATGTTTTGGTGTGATGATCATTAATGTGGTTCATAGAGACCACAGCTAGGTAAGACTGTACTTTTGTAGTAATATTGGCAGCTTATATAGCATCCTACTCAGGAGAAAACATTCAGGTCATATTCATTTTCACCCATCCTAGTCCTGTTTCCAAAAAGTATAGCAAAAAGGACTTACTTTCAGTTTCTGAGAAGTAACAAAGGACAGTATTAGCTGTCACCTTTATTCCTTACATTAAGTAGGAATATATTTTTGGTCAATTTCTAAGAGATCATTTCCTTCCATCTTTAAGACAAAAAAGATGTAAGGGGTTGTGTAAGAAAACTACATTTCCAGGTGTCTTCAGAAAAAAATTAACTAATAGGTACTATGTCTCCTCTTAGACCCAGGCCTAGAGTTTAAACTAGTATGCAAGGAAAAATCATCTGGGTATCCTTATTTCATGACCAAGGGCACTTTATTATTTAACTCTTCCTCTTACTCTAATGTTTCATGGTATTGTTCCTTAGAAAAAAACCATATTAAGCATTTTTGTGGTTGGCAGAATGGTACTCTGAAGAAACTTGCTCCCAAGTCCTTAGACTCTGAACCTTGTCAGACTTGGCACAAAAGGCTTCATGGATATTACTGGAAAAAGAACTGGATAGTTTATTTATTTATATTTCATATATCCCCTTTCCCAGTTTCCCCTCTAAATACCCTCTATCCCATCCTCCCTCCCCCTGCTTCTATGAGGGTGCTGTATATGCCAGTAGGACTTGCTGAAGGAGGCAAAGGCAGGAGGATTACACGTTACTAAGGTTTTTAACCGTAAAACAAAGATATTTTTCTAGATTATTTAGTGGCCAAATCTAACCACAGGAACTCTTAAAAACAGGAAACTTTCTCAGGTTGTAGGCAAGAAAGAAGCGAAACAGGGAAACCAGAGAGAGTAGACCTAGGAAAGACACAATCTGTGGCATTGGGAAGCAAGGGAGGAGTACAGGCACCTTCTAGAAACAAATGCCAGTCTAGGGCCAATGACCAACAGGAAGCAAGGATGCCAGTATGTGTAACTGCAAGAAACTGATCTCAAGAAACAATCTAAGCAAGACCCCAAACAGACACTTCCTAGGTGGTTTGAGCAAGAATGCTCCCCCTATGCTCTTATAGTTGAATGTTTAGTCCCTAAGGAATGAAAGACTTTAATAGGAATAGGATTAGGAGATATGGCCTTGTTGGAGGAAGTGTGTCACTGGTGGAATTTTGGTTTCTCTGTCTCTTTCTCTCAGTCTCCGTCTCTCTGTCTCTCTGTCTCTCTCTCTGTGGCTCTCTCTCTCTCTCTCTCTCCCTCTCTCTCTCTCTCTGTCTCTCTGTCTCTGTCTCTGTCTCTGTCTCTCTCTCTCTCTCTGTCTCTCTCTCTGTCTCTCTCTCTCTCTCTCTCTCTCCCTCTCTCTCTCTGTCTCTCCCCCCTCCTCTCTCCCCTCTCTCTCTCCTTTTAATTGACTTTCTGTGGGGGAGAAGATGCTAACTGCTGAAGAAGACTGTCCAAAGACATACAAGAGCCAAGTACAATTAGAATTGTAACTCTGATAGCAGTAGAGGGGATGGGTTAGACACCAGATTCTACTGGAGATTTCAGTATAAGAGAATGCAAGGTAGTGCTTTCTCCTGAGATGCTCACATCAGTTTTTACATAGGACCACATGTCCTTACTATACAGTAATTCCTCAGGAAAATAATCCACCTCTTAGTCATTTAATGCTCTGACCCAGCAGATTACTAGTGAGATTACTCCTGTAATGTTTGCATCAGGTTATGAGTGCCTTAAGCATGAAAGTATACTTTAAGTTGTCTAGAGAAACTAGGCCGTCAAGATAGAGCAAAGAACAGTGTAGGCATGGAGAACTGGTTTGTGCAGATGTCAGTGGAACAAATCTTCCCACGTACCAGGAAAGAATTCATTAGCCACCATACTATTTTTCAATTAGCCAGACTTCCATAACATCACTTTAAGTAGATATATGGTCAAGGGAACCTCTCTTCCCATTTGACTGTTATAGCAAAGATAATTTCCTTTTTACCTTTCTGTCCTCAGGGGACTCAGAGAGACAGTGGCTGCTATTTTAAGGATAAACTGTTGGGGAAGTTGATGGTTCAGATGAATGGGCAAGTACTTTGTCACTGCAGATAGAATAAACACTAGAGTATTAGGAGAGCCATTAAGAGATGTCATCCCCAGAGGCTGAATCAACCCATCTATAGTGACATTATTCAAAACTATAGTACAAACTGCAATTGTCTGGCAAATAGACTCTCACACCATTAAGTGAAATGACAAGTAGTGACAAGGAAAATTGAATGACCCTACCTGTTATAGATAGGAAATGCCAGGGGTCATTTCTCAATGTGTAACTTTCCATGGGGTTGACGTACTCTGACTTGTCAGAGAAAGAGTAGGAGTAAGGTAAACCAGGTAGCTGAATGGCTGCTGACAAATGGTGATGGTGTACATTAATCAAATGTGGCCAGAGACAGAATACAGTTTTCAAGGAAACAGAAGAAGTCAAACAAACATCCATGATCTAAATGTTTTCCCCTTGTCTCTCCAGTCACTATGCTCTCATTGTAAATTAAGGATATTTTAAATACCCAAATACCTAGTAGATACAATAGTAGGTCGAAAGGATAAATATACATAAGTACTTATCCACTGATAACCTTCCCAACAGCTACACAAACAAAAAATTACAAAGTATGCTCATTTATTAGGATCAAAGGCTTCTGCCTTTAATAGTCTTCTTAACAAGCAGACATTTTTGTGAAAATACTGTAATATTTCTGTAGAGATACTTTATTTAATGTGAGATATCTCACCTGATGAAGCAGGCTAAGTGGGTTGAGAGAGAAATGACGAGACTTAGTAAAAAATCGATCTTTTAGATCTTTTAGAAAGAGAAATGAAGCTGAGAATTAGCACATTCCTTGGCCTAACCAGGTCCAACCAAATTCAAATAACTGCCCAATGCAAGATGCTGATGAGAAATTGGCAACATCCCAAATCTGTAGTGCATGGGAACAACTCACCTTTCCATCATCAGTTTGGGATGAAGAACCCCCAGCTCCATTTCAGGCACGTTAGCTTTCAGAGTTCACCTATTGAGCAAAATAAGATGAATTGTCCTTTATATTTCAAGAGTAACTTTCAACTAAATTGTTCAAACCCAGCCAAATTCTTACATCTTTCCTAAGAGAGCCACAGCATATGAAATTCTTTTTTACCTCATTGTGCTTTTTTATATACAATGATCAGAAACCATTAGAACATAGACTTGGTGGGGTGGATCATCCTTAGAAATTGTTCATTGATAAAGAACCATTCTCAGAGACTTCCCACAGAGGACTCAGCTGTCAGTAACACAGAACATTCTAACTTGTCTCAAAATGTGTCCAGGGGTTAGATAAATTGTGAGGGAAACAAAAGTCCTCGTTGCTTCACATAGTATGGTAAAAACAAGGGGCAGAGCAGAGACATCTGCCTTCGCACTACCTCTTCACAGTTCTCCATGTATTTGAACATTTCTAGGTCCTAATAGCCTTACCGAGGACAGTGCAAGAATAAAGAACAGAGCTTGAATGTCCAGCATCTAAAAAATCCGGGTGTGGTGATACACAGCACTCACCCTGGTGGAAGAGGTAAGGGTCAGTGACAGGGCCAGAGCTTTCTCTTCATTCAGTCATTCTAGCCAAACAGCAAACGGCAGAGTCAGTGGGTGATCCTGCTTCAAAGAATGATGTAAAGAGCAATGGCAGAAGATGGTAAAGCTGACCCCTGACCCATGTACACATATACCACACCCCACACGTAATTAATTAATTAATTAAAAGGTAAATATGGATGATACATCGATGTTTTTGTCCAATCCTTGCTCTCCTTTCTCAAGCTAGACAGACAAGGTCTGTCTGCTCTCTTGGTATCATGACAAAACATCCAAGCAAAGCACTTAAAGGTGAACAACTAATTTGGACTCATTTGGCCCTGTATGTGTGAGGATAACATCATGACAGCAGGGGCCTGTCAGTCTTATTATTAATTGTTAATATTATTATTAATTATGCTCATGAAAAACAGGATGCAGGGAAAGAAAAAGAGGACAAAGACCAGTTAAGCTCTTCAGAGTTCTGCTCAAGGCAATCCCTCTCATCCAGCTAGTTCCCACATCTCACATTCCCCAAACTTCCTAAATAATGCCACCAACTAGGGATTGAATGTTCAACACAGGAGACAGTGGGTGACATTTCACATTTAAGCCAGGATTCAGAACTTACAGGGAATCAGTCGAGTAGATGAGCCATGATGTATCACAACGAAGGTGGAGTCAGGGGACTTGGCTTCTAGGTGCATTCCAAATATAAGGACTGTTTCTATAATATAGTCCAGTTAATACAGATTCCTCATTGATCTAAAGTGTTCAAATTATGCCATTGTGGCTGATTCGCTTCATCTGACAAATCAAAATGAGATGGCCAGCTATACCCTAATTACTGAACCTTTTAAGTAAGGGGTGATGAAGACAGGCATGCAAAGGACAGAGGAAGACTCCGCTGTCTGGTCAGGTCTTGTGCATGATTGGAGCCTTGTACTGCTCTGAAGGCAGGGTAGAAAGAGCTCTACAGAGGAATGATAAGACATTGTCTTCTGCCTGGTGTCACCCAGGAAAAAGCAGGAATCAGAGCTCAGGAAGGCATGTGGGACAAGTGAGAACAACCCAGCAGAGCCAAGTAGAGCCTGGAATACATCAATAAGAATGGCCATGGAAGCTGAGGCTGCCATTTAGATGCATCAGAAAACAAATATTTTATCTTTCTAGATATATATGTACAATATTCAAACCATAATTACATTGTTTTCTAAGTAGGAAGAAAATAGACACCTAGGAAGGACATATATGGGTTATCTGAATAATTAAATCAACTGAAGGGGTTATAGTCTGTAATCTACAAAAGTTGCCAATGCAGTTCAAACTATACATGGGCCACACAACCAAAATAATATAAAACTAAGCTTCAACACATAGTGGAAGTGACTTCAATGATCAGGAACATTTCCCAAAATTTTCAAGCTAAAACTTCTCTAATTGCACAATTATATGTGCTCCTGGGCCTTTCCTCAAAACTTTCTGAAGTCCAACACATTGTTTCCTCTGTGTGTTCTTTCCATATTTCACCATCTAAATTCTTTTATTTTCAATGATTACTTCATGTTTACTTCTGTGTATATGTGTGTACACATGCTACTTATGTGTGGATACTTGGAGAGGTTAGAAAGGGGCATCAGAGACAGAGTTACAGAGGGCTGTGAGCCTCCCCTGTGGGCCTGGGAACCTAATGAGGGTCTTCTGCAATTAGCATCAAATGCGCTTAGTAGCTGAGCCATCTCTGCAGTCCTCTGGCAAGCCGTACATAGATACATCTTTCCCCCCGACTAGCAGAGATTAACCCAGAGCTTCAAGCATACTAGTCAGGTACTCTACCACTGAGCTACATCCCTCTAGGTCCTCTAAATGCTTAATCTACCGAATCCAGAAAGAAAACATCTGGAAGGAAGCCAAGAGATAAAGAACAAAGCAACATGGAATTCTTGAGAGGGGAAATAGAGAGATTTTGGGGGAATTTTTGTGTTAACTATTTCATTCAAACAACCATCATCTGTTCCATGTTAAGCCAAAGAAAAAGAATGTGCTGATCAGCTGTATTTTACTGTAAACGACACTGGAAATGAAATCATTTAGAAAGGGGTTTATTTTGACCCACATTTTTTGGAGGTTTCAGTTCATAATGTATCCCTACTGCTTTCAGAACTATGGTGAAGTAGCCAGCCATAGTAGTGACACATGGTAGGGCGTATGTTGTTCATCTCAAAACCTGGTATAAAAAACAGAAAAGAGTGACTCAGTGACTCAAAAAAAAAAAAAAAAAAAAAAAAAGAGTGACTTTTCCCCAAAGGCTCTCCCTTCTGTAGGTTTCAACTAATTTCCAGCAGCATCAAACTTGCTGGGAATTAGGTCTTTAGTACATGGGCCTCCGGCAAATGTTTCACAACCAGACTATAGCATGTCTGTGCAATGTTCACATCTCACCTAAACTTTGCTAGCGCTAGGATCTTGGAAGACTATAGTATGGAGCCTGTTATTCTTTTTAGCAGTGGATCAGCTGGGCTGTCAGAGTTAATACTTTCCCTAAATTCTCTAGAATCGTAGGTCTCAGCTTTCCTAACACTGTGACCCACAGGCTGAAAACCTCTGCTCTAGAGGGAAGCATGGTGACTACCTGGACTGACCACTAGCTTGGAGAGGGTCGGGTCTGTTCAGACTAGAGGAGACAGAATGTATTCGGGCTGTCTGGACGATAATATAAATGAGTCTGTAAAGTCACTCGGTGGAATTCCAAGTTTCTGGTGTGTCTAATCTCAGGGGAAATAGTTCCCACATAACTCAGAAGAATCATGTCTTCTGTTACAGTCTCTACTTCTGAAATCCCTTTATCGTTGGTCAGAATATCATTTGCCTCTTGGGTACCTGCTAAAAATGAGAAAAATTGTAATTCCAAATTGCTAGAGGAGCCCTGTCTCTTGTGTCTTGGGGCAGAATCTCTGCAACACCTGCCATTGCCTGGGGAGAATAGAGAACGAGGCTGACTTCTCCAAGGCACGCAAGTCTATCCATTCCGACATGGCTTTGCCTTCCTCCACATGCAGCTCAGGAGTCCCTTCTTATTAACTGCTGGCACCAGAATCTCATTTACATATTCCCATGCTGCACATGCCTCATCTGCTTTTTATACTGAACCTTCCTATCTCCCAAAGTCTCTTTGCATAATCTACTTCTCAGGAACTGTGTTCCTTCAAGTCAGAAAGATGCCCTACATACATTTTTTCATTTAAAAAAAAAAAAAAACCCTGATCACTCTAAAAACAGCTTCAGCCAATTTAAACCACTTTTTATAAAATAGCATTTGCATCAGGTTTGACAGGCTGCCATGTTCCCCAGCCCATTATGAAATTAAACAGCTAAGCTACCAACCCTGGGAATAGCTGATTTTCTGGTGGAAAATAGCCACTCAATAGCAGTGGTCACTAGAAGCTGGCTTCAGCCTCCAGTACAGAGCTTAGCCTTGGTAACTAAAACTAGAATCTGAAGAAGGCAAGGAAGGACCGAGTCTTTCTAACTGCTGTCAATGGAGAAAAGATACTATTGTTATTCCACACTGTGGTTCAAATGCTGTCCAAGTTCCTTGGACTTTGGGCAAACCTCTGTGGGGGCTTGAACCCCTTTCACTAAGGGGTTCAAGTATAGGATGTATGCTATATAGGATGGCTTAAAAATGCCTGCCTGCTCAGCAAAAAGAACTACCCAGCAATAGTTAACCGTCAAACCTAGAAGACAGTTTGAGGAATGCCTGAAATCAAGGAACTGTCTAGGACTCTGGTTTTGATGTCCCCCTGCACATTGTTTTACCACAGAAATTATGTATTCCAAATCTGTCTGATTTTCCATTTCTCAGGAATAACCTTTTTGTGAATATCATGCTGGTTTCAAACTCATAGGTCTTCTGATTCAGCTCCCCCATGCCCAGACATCCAACACAGTACCCGACTTGTGCCCCACCTTCTATAGAACTGTACAATTTAGACAAGCACACAAAGTTTGGTAGAATATGCTCTAACTAGGAACAGGAGGGCTTTCTTCTTCCAATTCCAGTGCTCAAGGGAGGCAGAAGGCAGGGAGATTACAAGGTATTATTGACAGCACAAGAAAGCTCTGTCACAAAACACCTCTAAGGAACAGAGAAAAGGAATCTCCCTATTTCTCCTCAGGAAGCAAGCTCAAGTTTGCCTGGACTCCAACCAGCCTGCTCTTTAAGAGAGGGAGAAGACCCAACAGATCCCCACCCCCACTCCAGTTTCTTTAGAGGAACTCAGACCTGGGTAAGGAGCTGTCCTAGACTTCTGGAAAAATTCATAAGTGCACAAAGAGTTGCTCCAAATGCCAAATCCTGCATTTGAGTTGCTCCTTTCTCCTGGTTGATCCTAATCCAGGGCTTCTTGAGACATCCCCTCGTTCAAAGCCCTAACTGACCTTGACCTCAGCCCACACCTTTGCCAGAGTCCAGTTGAGGTTGTTCTGCCCAGCCTGACCGTCATTTGGGATGTAAGACAATAATCCTTTCTCACTTTCACTAGACAGAATAATGGTCTTATGACCTGTGCCATGAGATCAGAATGCATCTGTTCAGGAAACAGTATTGGTGGACACTGCCAGGCACAATTCTGGGGTTTAGAGAAGACAGCCTTGAGAAAAGAATAAGGAGAGGAGGAGGAGGAAGAGGAGGAGGAGGAAGAGGAGGAGGAGGAGAAGGAGGAAGAGGAGGAGGAAGAGGAGGAGGAGGAGGAGGAAGGAGGAGGAAGAGGAGGAGGAGGAGGAGGAGGAGGAGGAGGAAAGAGAGGAGAGGACAGGAGAGAAGAGACCCCTTCTTGGGAATATTCTTATAAGCAGGAGAAACAATGATTTTAAACTCTTTTAAAATGTCCTTTAAAATATTTCCTTCATTTCCGACATTTTCCAACAGTTACCCCCACTTTCTCTTATTTCGGTCTCCCCTAATATAAACAAAATTCTGTTGCTTAAATTTAAACGTGAAATTGATACTTCCTATGTATTTTCACATATTTATTTGTAAACATTTCTGAACTTATTTTGACATGATTTCCATTTACAAAAAGCTATAAACATTATGAAGATAATTCAGAAAGACTTACCCAATGCCAGACCCTCACATAACTAGTGCACACCTCATGAAATAAAGGTTTATTGGTAAAATCAGTAACTAAAGTTTAGACTGTATTCAGATTTTGCAAAACTTTCTAGAAAAAATGCCCTATTGTTTTCTTGTTGTTTTCATGAGATTTGCCTATGGTTTGATGGAGATTATAGGTTTAGGGACAAATACCATAAAAAGATGGGCCTTTTTCATTGCATCAGCTCAGGAGTATGTGATGAATCAACATGACTTAGTATCCATCAGCCTGGTGTGATCACAAGGTATTGTTGACTCCACTATAAAGTGATATGGGATTCTTTTATTTGATTTGTTACTAAAACGCAACACAAAACAAAGCTTCCAGTCCAGTCAGCTTTCAAAGAGGTAGAAAGCAAGCTACACCTAGTAGAAATAAAAACATTGACGAGTATATAGACACATTAAAATTATAAATCCAATAAACATTTTGGGGGACATACTTTGAGTATTAGTTATGTAAGACTGTTATTTACAGTTTCACTCTGGAGCTTCAGCACCCATGTATGTATCTTTGAAACAAGGTCACCTTGTTCTTGTGCTTTCTCTGTGCTCTATCCTCCCAAACCCCATACCCCTGTGTAACCCTTTTAGTTAAAGAAAAGTGCTTCCTTAGGTATCAGATCATAAAGTGCAAGTACATTAAACCAGTGATTTGACCACTGGAGACATTCTTACCCCTCTTGAGATCCTACCGGTATCAGTGGGGAATGTCTCAGTATCTACAGAAATGAATATATACAATTGGAAGGAACATACAGAATTGTCCAAAACAGAAAGTGTACTGGCTAAGCTGTTTATTCTTGTGAAGGAGAAACAGCACAAGCAATTAGAGGTATGATTTCTACTTTGATATCTCCTTCCTTAATCATTTAAGGGTCCATCATTAACACATAATGGCCCATGGATCCCTCTTCTCTGCTCGAGTCCAGGTCAATTGGTTTGTTTAGCAGGAAAACACACAGTCTGGGCCTTATAGAAGACCTAACTCCACCTCCATGAAGAAGAGAAGTAATTTGAAGAACAAGCTCTCACCCAGCTCAGGGATTCCTGCTTACTGCTTCACTATAAACTCCTGTGTCTAATATAAAGTTCTTCACACTCTCTGACTTCTTGAAGATGGGGGCTTGAGAGGTGAGACCTATTCCATCCTCTACAAGGTCAGACTTGACTACACCGACTTCTTCCACTAACTCTTGTCTCCCAAGCATTCAGGAGAACAGTGAGCAAAATGCACCTCCCATCTCAGCAAATGATATTGTGGCAACATTCTAATAGTAATTCCATTTGTCTAATTCAGTCTACATTTATTATTTAGACTTTCTCCACTCTATTCCTTCTACTGTTTGCTTATTTGACAATTTATTTATGCCACCTTCAGTTGGGTTTATAGGTATTTATTTCACTTCTGATCCAGGCTCCTCTGGTAATTATGAGGTGTGGATTTTAATCCACATTCCACAACTAAAGAAAATGCTATTCAGAGCCTTCATATGAGTCACGTTCACCACACAACTGCCAAACAGGATCCATATTTGAGTTTCCTCATCTCAGCTATCAACTCTGTCTGACATTGCTGGGCATACACATTACTGCATACCATGAAGACACTACACAAATAAGCAAACTAACAAACAAAGTAATAAATTTGCAAACCCACTTAGCAAATTTAATTGCATGTAGCAATCCTCTTCTAAGAGTACAGAAACATAGGACAAGCATGGACAAAGTTTGAACAACAACCAGTACACCAATTCTATTTAGCACCAAACAAGCATCTCTGTCTATACAAAGAGTCTTCTGTGGCTTTGGCTTTGCTCAAATATTCAAATATATTATTTCCTTTGGCCTGACTTTTATGGAAGTGAAAACGCAAAGGAAAGTCCTGTATAAGGAAGCTAAGCTGAGTGTGTCCTGATAATTAAAACTTACAGTGTTTCCAGGCATCTATGAGCTCCCTGGAAAATTGAGAGCATGCCATACTATTGCAAGTTAAACTATAGACACTCCATTTATTTTGCTCTCTCTCTCTCTCTCTCTCTCTCTCTCTCTCTCTCTCTCTCTCTCTCTGTGGCTCTTTCTCTGGGACTCTTACATAGCCAGGGCTCCTCCTTTAACTGCCATACATTTAGTGCTCCATATGTTTAAAGTCAGCAGTGATAAGGAGGCTATTATCAACAGATCGTGGACTAGAAACTGAGCTGGCAGAAATGTCTAGCTTCTTGTTTTACAGGAAGTACTAAGTGAATCTTTGCAGACCAGAACCATGAAGAAACGAATGCATGAGCTTAAGTAGATCAGAATACTTCATGACAAATACAGGGCTCCAACAAGACCAAGAATTGTGCTAGGGATAAAAGTGAATACTGTTTCTTCTGTAGTTTTAGGCAATGATGGTTGGTAATTGGACTTCTCCCTTTATAAGAACCCTTGATAATCATATTGAATGAACACCTTCCAATGTCCCTAGAGTTATCTTTCAAGTCCTCAAACGACCTGCTCAGTGTGTGGAATTGATCTGTAATATCAAGACATAGTAGGCAGTTACTAAGTGTGCACCCTCACAAGGCACTTGTTTAATTCCACATTTAAACCCAACTAATACTGATCTTATTAAAAAAAAAAAAATATATATATATATATATATATATATATATATATATCTCGACATGAACTTACGGTAAAGTCCGTTTTCTCCCATTTAACTGGATAGGCTCATAGAATCAAACATACAGACAAGGTAACAAGGATAGCTCAGGGGCCACCAAGAACTAAACTGAAGACTTGACAGTTGATCTTTCCCTGTGCACCTGTAAATCAAATCAACTTGTCTCTGACTTTATTTTCTTCTTCTACTGACAGTGATTTCCCAAAGCACAATAAAGCCAAAGAATGAAAGGAAATTGGCTAAAGACTGCAAATAATTAAGGCAACAAATATACACTGAGTATTTCCAAGTAATTATAGAAATGAATGAGGCTACTGGAAGAATAAGAAAAGAATAAATAAGACTGATTTTAACAAAAGATTGGAAACTGTCCTAACATTGAAGTCTCAAACCAAACTGACCTTCAAATTTTGATTCTCATACCCCAGCTTTTTTAGGAACTAAGACCACAGACATCTGACACAATTCTTGGCCAAAGACCAACTATATCCTATGTCCTTCAAAACTTACTTTCATTTAGTATACTATTTATGTGGTTATAGGAATCAAATTCAAGGTCTCATGAATACCACTAAGCCAGACTTCTAGACACAATAGGGAACCTTTACATCCCATTGTGTTCTCCTAAATTGGATATCTAATACACAATTATCACCTGAATGGAGTTGTAAGTCAGTGATGTTTCTAGTTGTAACTATTGGAAGTATTCTTTTGGGGTGTTCAGTGAATAAGGCACAGATCTACTTTTTAATGAATTTTTGTAAAGAGCTTGAACAAGCAAATTAATACTTCTTCATTTTTGTTGTTTCCACCTGATAGCAAAGATTTCTAAAAACTTTTCCTCTATGCATGAACTCTTACAATTAGGGTATGGCCTCTTACCCACCTTCATCTATGGATACAGAGTGATCTGACTATGTTTCTTGTTTATTGACTACTTTTGTGATTTTCTAACACCGTTTCTCAGTATTCATCATATATTTTCATGTTAGACTATATCTCTTTGGAAGACTAAAATGTAGATCCAAGCACACACACATGAGTTACAATGAAGTAGTTTGTAAAGCTCCAGAATGGAGGAGGGGTGAAAGGACCATCCCTGATGGTCTCCCACAAGGCAATGGCCAGGAGAGCACTACAACAGAGCATTCATGAAATCAAGGACTGTAAGGGCCATTATTTAACTCCAGATATTATGTCATACAACATGATAAAACACAGAGGGGATCACTGAGAAAAAGCTGGAGTTTCATGATATCTTAGAGGTAAACACAACAGTGTCACAAAGAACATGCAAAGCATTCTTATCCCCATGAAATATAGACAAGGTATTTATCCTGGCTTCTCTTTTCTTATTGAATATGACAGATTTTCAGAAAAGAACACCCTGGAAAAGAAGCTCCAATACAGGTCAGAAATCTCTCAATATACTTGATTATAACAACTGAAGGATTCAGAACATATTTAAAGAGACTTAGCAAGTTTATTAATAATCTATAATAACATATATGGATTTCACATCCCTTGCTATCAGAAAGCATGAGGAGTTGAGGCAACCTTGTAGCTGTGTCATAACTGAGGTATATCTAGGCATCCATTCAAGCAGAAGATCATCTGGTGAAAGGGAAATTAACCAAACCTTGTATATGTATGAATAACAGAGCAACAAACCTTAGAACACACTCAAGAAATAGAGTTCACAAAGGTAGGTGTGTGTGTGTGTGTGTGTGTGTGTGTGTGTGTGTGTGTGTGTGTGTGTGTGTGAGAGAGAGAGAGAGAGAGAGAGAGAGAGAGAGAGAGAGAGACTGAGAGTAAAACCATGATTTTGTGGAACTCAAAAGTAATGTTCTTGAAGGTCTGAAGAAACAAGAGCTCAGACTCATAAGTGCTCACCCTAAGCATCATACACTATTACAAAGAAGGATTAGAGATGTGCACAGAAAAGAAATCCAACTCAGATTTCATATTTAAGTCAAAATTGAAAACAAGAATAAATATCAAAATTAACTGCTTTGAGAAAAATTCAAGTATGTTCTAAAATTCAAAATGTGATCACTAAAAATATTCAATGAGTAAGCACTGTTACAGGCGTGTTTTTAGAGAAAATAAGAAACCAGGCTGTCTGTTTGATAAAAATGAACAGCAAATGGAGACCTCGAAACAGGAAAGACTTAATGAGTCATCGAAGCATCTTCTACCTAAGTACAGAAACTATTAACAGGGAACCTGGGTGGGTAGTGCTGAGATAATGCTTAATATATTCCTTAACATTAATAAAAAAAAACATTAATCTTTAGCACCAGAAATTCACCAACATTCCAACAAAGCACAAAATGCTAAAACTCTGTTCTTCCCTACAACAAAGACTCAAATTGAAGCAATGGTAAAGACAAGCTCTTAGAGCAAAGAAACAGTGGGTCCACAGAGCAATATGGAGATAACTGCTGATATTTAAATGGATTGGTAGCCATCTTACTGATCAATACTACCCTCCTGTATTTTCAAATTACGAGAGAAATATGAATCTACATGTGTATTCTGTTAAAAATAAGTTATCAAGAACACATGTGCCAAGGAAATCATGAATTTAAGGCCAATCAAAGCTCCCTAGAGAATTCGAAACCAACCTGGATTATAGAAAATTTACTAGGAAATAAAGAAGCAAAAAAAAATAAAAATAAAAAGGAACAAAAATAAAATAAATGTATTCATATACTCAAAAAAGTGTGTTCATAATCAAAATGTTATTTGAGAAACAAAAATTACTTTGAGGATAAAATAATGGACCATCTTGTCTGCTTCTCTGAAGACATCACCATCTGAAGGCTGCCCAGGAGTTCCTCTGCATGCAGGGCAAATGACCAAGCAGTTTGAAAGCCTCCCTGGAGTTCTGCTGCACACAGGTCAACAAACACCACAGTCTGAAGGCCTCCCAGGAGATGTTCTGCAGCAGGGCAACAGGTCAGCAGTTTGTCTGACCCTCTGAAGAAACCACAGTCTGAAGGTCTGCTACAGTCAGGGCCACGGGCCTAACAGGAGACTTGAAGCAATCCAGAGAGATAAGAGGCAGGCTCCAGACAAAGATACCCAGACTAGCTAATACTAGATATCACCAGATGGTGAGAGGCAAGCACAAGACCATAAGCAACAGAAGCTGATATACTTTTGCATCATCAGAACCCTGTTCTACCACAGCAAACCCTGGATACACCAAAACACCTGAAAATCAGGAAGCTGACCTAAAATCCTATCTCATGAAGATAATAGAGCATTTTAAAAAGGATATTAATAGCTCACTGAAAGAAATACAGGAAAACAGATAAACAGGTAGAAGCCCTTAAAGAGGAAACAAATAAATACCTTAAAGAAATGCAGGAAAAAAAAATCAAACAGGTGAAGGAATTGAAGAAAGCAGTCTAAGACCTAAAAGTGGAAATAGAAACAACAAAGAAAACACAAATGGAGGCAACCCTTGAAATGGAAAACCTAGGAAACAGATAAGTCATTAAAGACATAAGCATCACCAACACAATACAAGAAACGGAAGAGAGAATCTGAGGTGTACAACATACCTTAAAAGATATTGACACAACTGTCAAAGAAAATTCATAACATAAAAACCTCCTAACCTAAATGTCCAAGAAATCAAGGACACAATCAGAAGACCAAATCTAAGAATAATAGAAATAGAAGAGAGTGAAGATTCCCAGCTCAAAGCATCCAAAACCATCTTCAACTAAATCATAGAAGAGAAGCTCCCCAACCTAAAGAAAGAGATGGCCATTAATGTACAAGAAGCCTATAGAACATCAAATAGATTGAGCCAAAAAAGAAAATCCTCTCATCCCATAATAATCAAAACACTAAATGCACAGAACAAAGAAAGAATATTAAAATCTGCCAGGGAAAAGGGCCTAATAGCATAAAAGCACAGATCTGTCAGAATTACATGAGACATCTCAAAAGAGACACTGAAATCCAGCAGAGCCTGGGCAGAGGTCACATAGACCCTAAGAGACCACAAATGCCAGCCCAAGCTACTATACCCAACAAAACTCTCAAACAGCATAGATGAAGAAACCTAAATATTCCAGGGCCAAAATCATATTCAAGCAATATCTATCTACCAATCCAGCCCTATAGAGTATTCTAGAAGGACACTTCAACACTAGAAGGTATCAACACCAAAGAAAAAACAAGATATTAAACATCTTATAACAAAAACAAAAGGAGAGAATCACATGTACATAGCATGAACAACATGAATAACAGGAACAATCAATCATTTGTCTTTAATATTTCTCAATATCAACAGACTCAATTTCCCTATAAAAACAGATAAGCTAACAGACTGGATATGAAAACAGTATCCAGCATTTCGTTGCATACAGGAAACACATCTCGATAACAAAGACAAATTCTACCTCAGAGTAAAGGCTGGGAAAAAAATCTTCAATGCAAATAGTCCAAAGAAACAAGGTACAGTTGCCATCTTTAAATCCAATTAAATAGATTTAATTGATGAGGAAAGACACTTCATATTCATCCAAGGAAAAATCTGTCCAGAGAAAGTCTTAATTCTGAACGTCTATGCTGCAAATTCAAGGGGACCCATATCCATAAAGAAACTTTACTAAAGCTCAAAACATGCATTAAACTACACACTATAAGAGACTTCTACATCCCTCTCTCACTAATGGACAGGTCGTTGTAACAGAAATTAAATGGAGACACAATAAGACTAATAGAGGTTATGAACCATATGGATTTAACAGATATATACAGAATATTTCATCATAAAACAACAAGATGTAACTTCTTCTCAGCACCTCATGGTACCTTCTCCAAAATTGACCATATAACTGGTAACAAAACAACCAACCAAGTAGAAACAAAAAGGAATATACAAAAAAATCAACAAAACCAAGGTCTGGTTCTTTAAGAAAATCAACAAGATAGATAAACCCATAGCCAAATTAACCATAAGGCACAGAGAGTGTATCCAAATTAACAAAATCAGAAATGAAAAGGGAAATATAACAAATAATCTGAGGAAATTCAAAAAAATCATCAGATCCTACTACAAAAGCCTATATTCAACAAAACTGGAAAATCTAGAGGAAATAGACAATTTTCTAGACAAATACAAGGTACTAAAGTAAAATCAGGAACAGATAAACCATCTAAACAACCCTATAACTCCTCAAAAAAATAGAAGCAGTTATTAATAGTCTCCCAACCAAAAAGCGCCCAGGACTATATGGGTTTAGTGGAGAATTCTACCAGACTTTCATAGAAGACCTCATACCAATTCTGTCCAAACTATTCCACAAAATAGAAACAGAAGGAGCACTACCAAATTCCTTCTAGGAAGCCACAACTACTCTTATACCTAAACCACACAAAGACCCAATAAAGAAAGAGAATTTCAGACGAACTTCCCTTGTGAATATCAGTGCAGAAATACTCAATAAAATTCTTGCAAACCAAATCCAAGAACACATCAAAACGATCATCTATCGTGATCAAGTAGGCTTCATCCCAGGGACGCAGGGTGGTTCAATATGCAGAAAACTATCAATGAAATCCACTATATAAACAAATTCAAAGGGAAAAAACCATATGATCCTTTTGTTAGATACTGAGAAAATATTTGGCAAAATTCAACATCCCATGATGATAAAAGTCCTGGAAAGATCAGGAATTAAAGGCCCATACCGAAATAGGGTAAAAGCAATATACAGCAAACCAGTAGCTAACATTAAACTAAATGGAGAAGAACTTGAAACAACCCCACTAAATCAGGGAATAGACAGGGCTGCCCACTCTCTCTCTTTACTTATTAAATTAAGTAGTCGAAGTCATAGCCAGAGCAATCAGACAATGAAAGGAGGCTCAAAGGAATACAAATTGGAAAGGAAGAAATCAAAATATCACTATTTGCAGATGATTTGATAGTATACTTAAGTGACCCCAAAAGTTCCACCAGAGAACTACTAAGCATGAAAAACAACTTTAGAAAAGTGGCTGGGTATAAAGTTAACAAATCAGTAACCTTCCTCTACTCAAAGGATAAACAGGCTGAGAAAGAAATTAGGGAAATCACACCCTTCACAATAGTCTCAAATAATATAAAATACCTCAGTGTGACTTTAACCAAGCAAGAGAAAGATCTGTATGACACAAACTTCAAGTCTCTGAAGAAGGAAATTGAAGAAGATCTCAGAATATGGAAAAACCTCCCATGCTCATGGATTGGCAGGATTAATATAGTAAAGATGGCCATTTTGGCAAAAGCAATCTACAGATTCAATGCAATTCCTATTAAAATTCTAACTGAATTATTCATAGAGTTAGAAAGAACAATTTGCAAATTCCTTTGTAATAATGAAAACCCAGGATAGAGCAAACTATACTCAACAATAGAAGAATTTCTAGGGAAATCACCATTCCTGACTTCAAGCAGTATTACAGAGCAATAGTGATAAAAACTGTATGGTATTGGCACAGAAACAGGCAGATAGATCAATGGAATAGAGTTGTAGACCCAGAAATGAACCTACACACCTATGGTCACTTGATCTTTGACAAAGGGGCAAAAAGCATCCAATGGGGGAAAAAAAGATAGCAGTTTCAACAAACGGTGATGCTACAACTGGAGGACAACATGTAAAGAATGCAACTCAATCCATTCTTATTATACAAAGCTTAAGTCCAAGTGGAACAAGGACCTCCACATCAAACCAGATACACTCAAACTAATGGAAGAAAAAGTGGGGAAGAATCTCGATCACATGGACACAGAGGAAAATTTCCTGAACAAAACACCAATGGCTTATGCTCTAAGATCAAGAACTGACAAATGGGATCTCATAAAACTGCAAAGCTTCTGGAAGGCAAAGGACCTGTCATTAGGACAAAATGGGAATCAACATATTGGGAAAAAATCTTTACCAAACCTACATCTGATAGAAGGCTAATATCCAAAATAAACAAAGAACTCAAAAAGTTAGACTCCAGAGAGCCAAACAACCATATTAAAAATGGGGTACAGAGCTAAACAATTAATTCTCAGCTGAGGAAAATTGAATGGCTGAGAAGTACTAAAACTAATGCTCAACATCCTTAGTCATCAGAAAAATACAAATGAAAACAACCCTGAGATTCTACTTCACACCAGCCAGAATGGCTAAGATCAAAAACTCAGGTGACAACAGATGCCAGTGAGGATGTGGAGAAAGAGGAACACTCCTCCATTGTTGGTGGGATTGCAGACTGGTACAACCACTCTGGAAATCAGTCTGGAGGTTCCTCAGAAAATTGGACATTGAACTGCCTGAGGACCCTCCTGGGCATATACCCAAAAGATGCTCCAACATACAATAAAGACACATGCTCCACTATGTTCATAGCAGCCTTATTTACAATAGCCAGAAGTTGGAAAGAACCCAGATGCCCTTCAACAGAGGAAACCGTGGTGCATCTACACCCTGGAGTACTATACAGCTATCAAAAACAATGACTTCATGTAATTCATAGGCAAATGGGTTGAGGTATGCACTCACTGATAAGTGGATATTAGCCCTAAAGTTTGGATTACCCAAGATACAATCCACAGACCACATGAATGTCGAGCATAACCAAATTGTGGATGTTTCACTCCTTCTTAAAAGGGGGAACAAAAATATTCATAGGAGGGGATATGGAGGCAAAGTGTGGAGCAGAAACTGAAGAAATGGCCATCCAGAACCTGCCCCACACATGCCATATATATATAAATATATATATATATATATATATATATATATATATATATATATATATATATATACAGCTACCAAGACAAGATAAAATTGATGAAGCTAGGAAGTGCATGCTGACAGGAATGATGTATAGATGTCTCTTGAGGGACACAGCCAGACAATGTCAAATACAGAGGTAAGTGCTAACAGCAAACCAGTAAACTGGAACGGGACCCCAGTTGGAGGAATTAGAGAAAGGACTGAAAGAGCTGAAGGGGCTTGCAACCCCATAACAACATCAATGCCAACCAACCAGAACACCCAGGGACTAAGCTACTACCCAAAGACTATACATGTACTGAACCTTGGCTCTAGTTGCATAGGTAGCAAAGGATGCCCTTTGGGCACCAATGGAAGGAGAAGCCCTTGGTCCTACCAAGGTTGGACCCCCAGTGTAGGAGAATGTCATGGGGCAGTAAGGGGGGAGTGGATGGGGAGGGGAACACCCTTGTAGAAGAAGGTGAGGGAGACGGGATAGTGGGCTTATGTACAAAAAACTGGGAAAGGGAATAACATTTGAATGTAAATTTAAAAAAAATATCTAATAAAAAATTAGGAATTTTAACTGATTTAAATGCAAAATCATCTTCTAGATTCCTGAGTTTGAACACAGCCTCTAGCTTTTGACACAGTTTTTGAAGGTTGTAGTACCTTTGAAGCATGAAGGAGCCTCATCAGAAGTCTAGAAGCAGAAATTGAAACTTTCAAATCTGGCCCCTCTTACTGTCTACTGCTTGCTTCTTGATTGTAGATGCATTATGGTATAACAACTCACTCTTCTGCTCCACCATCCCTTTCCAGTCATGATAGTTTCAAGCTATAGATCCAAATAAACCCTTCCTCCCTTAAGCTGCTTCTGTCTGGTGTTTGGTGGACATAGCAACAAGCAACTAATACTGAAACTGGGGAGAAAGCTGATGCTGACTGAAGGAGTGAGCAGGTATGAGAAGAAAAATTAATACATCATATGCATTTGAAAAGGCAACTAGGATGAGTACTGAAACATAGGACATTGATGCAAAAAATACCGAAAAAGAACCAACTAAAGTAAGCAGTGTTTGAAATGCAAATCAGATCAGATTGGATATATTTTAACAATTCATAAAATATGTGACATTAAAATCTATTATGGTAAACATCATACTGACATTGAAGTGGAAAATGCAAGGGTCACAGAGGATGAGGGAAAGGATTTGAAACAATTCAACATTGGCTCATAGTAACAAATGGAACCAACTGGCACTAGACTACAGATACTTTCAACGAATTGTGTAGCCTCCACAATCTATAACATGACCACCAAATACTCAAATAGGACAGCTATCTCTTCAAAAAATTTTCAAGAAGACTCATTATTGAATATTACATCCGGGTATTTATTCAATACTTTTGTTGCTATGGTAAGCGTGAAAAAGTAAAGCTTTATCAGAATTGGCATCAAAACAGAAAACATCATTAAATAATTGTATTGCTGTACAAAATGAACATCAAAAGGATTCTATAGACAAAATGTCTCCATTAGACAGACTGGTGAAATGCAAATGAACAAAACATTGACATACAATTGACTATATTTCTGCATACCCAAAGTGGTTCTTAAATGCAATTTTAAACACAGTCCTGTGTTTACAGGAATAAAGTAACATATTTCATGTATATTTTACTCAGAACACACAAAAATGTGACTAAGTCATTTCATGAAATAAAACTTAAAACTTAATTTGAAGATATTAGAAAATAACCAAATAGACTTTGAGTTCATCAATAAACGGTGATCTTGGATTAGATTAGATACGATGAAAGCATATAAAACCATCTTAAGTTGGACTGTGCTTGAGTGTAATTTTAGCTCAGTTGTGTAGATTTCTTTAAAAGTTTCAGGAAGTTGATTTTCACATCTGTGAAATCAAGACCAAAAGAATCACTGCTTCTATGATTTTTAACGTGTGTGTATGTGTGTGCGTGTGTGTGTGTGTGTGTGTGTGTGTGTGCAGTATAGTTTTTGAATACTACAAAAATCAATTGAAAGGCACTCCAGTCTATTGCTATATGTCTGAAAATTGTGAGAGTTTATTCTTTTCTTTCACTATGTGAGTCCCAGGGACGACATAGCCAGGCGGATTTGAAAGTAAGCACTTCGCATGCAGAGAGAGCCCTCTCACTAGCTCCAGAGGCAATCACTTTTAAGGAAGAAGGCCTTGCTTTACTAGAGGAAGAGATTTATCATGAACTATAATAAATACAACAATAAGAACTCATTCAATGCTAAACAAACTCAACACCAGAGAACAGAACCCAGAAACAAAATCTACCATGCACTCAGTTTATTATTCTGATGGGTGCAGTTCACCATGGAGAGAATGGGCTGTTTAATATAAGAAGTTGGAAAAATTGCTTGTCCATATGGAAAAACTGAAATTATACCTCTAAGGCCAAAGCGCACACACACAAAGCAATTTCTAATATATTGCAGACTTAAATAGAAAAAGGAAACTTTGAAATACATCTCTGTGACTTTAGGGTAAAGAAGCACAACTAACCACAAAAGGAAAACATTTTAGTGGATTGAAAATCATGAATGACTATGTTAATATTGAGGGCTTCTACTCATCAAAATATTTCAGGAAGAAGATGAAAATAGAAGAGAGAAACTGCTAGATTAACGTGATTATAGTTTTAAACCCCTTCAGCAAAGCAACAAGTGAGAAGTAAGCAAATTTAATAAAGTCAGATTAAAATACTGAGGATCACTCAAAACAAAAAAAAGGACAAATATTCACTCTAACCATTAAGTGCAGAGTTACAAGATAATGAGCTGTAATTCATGACCAGCAATATGACAAATAAAAAATAGGAAAATACTGAATGTGATTAGAATACAAGACAATAAGAATGAACACTCGTTAGAATTATTACAACTGATCAGAAGCACTGTTACTGTCACCTCACAGTAAGTGAAATTCCAGGCACCAGACATTCACTACATTTACTATACCCAAAAAAGTCTAAACTGTTTAATGCAAAATGCATATATAATTTATAATTTTCTACTAGCCATATTCAAAATAGTATATAAATAAAAACTGTTCTTGCCAATACTCGACATTTTTATTTAACCTAATAAAACCAAAGTGTCATTTAAATATCCAATCATTATGAAAGATATTAACTAGATATTTTATATTTCAGTACTAAGCTTAGTACTAAGTTCAGTACTAAGTTGATACAGAACTTATTGACTGGTGGTAGTGGTAGTTCAAGCTGTGAACATCCAAATTACTGGTTACCCTGGGATATATTCCAGTTTAGGACTCACGAGGAATAAATAAAGTGTTTCTTATATTTACAATGATACTTTTCTTAACAGAAATAATCAAAATGCTTATTAGAGATTGCTCACGTGATGAAAATGTATGCAGCAACTACCAGTCACAAACTTCAAGGACGAATCATAGGAATAATGAGAAACAGAAAAACATCTCTCACAGAAACATAGTGAATGCCGCACTATTTTCACAATGCTCGGTGGGCAGAGAACTGTCTCCATTTAGGGGTGCAGACAGATGCTAACATTGTAGAGAAAGAAAGAAGGGGAAAGCACACTGAGCTAGTGCTTACCTGTGCAAGAACACAGGGAAACAGGGAAAGCTAACATACAGAAGCTTCAAATAGTTTAGTAAGTACAATCCTCCACCCCACTCCGTGTGTGTGTGTGTGTGTGTGTGTGTGTGTGTGTGTGTGTCGTGGTACACTGGCAATTTTTCTCCACACATGGTACCCTCCTTTTTTTCCCCTCTAGTGCCCTTTCTTCTGCCGAGTAGTGCCCCTTTGATTTCATCTAGCATATGCATATATATGCTTACTATAAAGTTAAAGATTGATTCCACATGTGAGGAGAACACCTGACATTTGGTGTTTCTCCCACACATTGCCCTCTTCTGCTGTCACATACCTTCCCCTATGACCTCTTCTGCCCTTCTCACAATGCTCATCTATATCCATGTTACATGCAAACATATGCACAAATATTCATGTGCATGCATATATATTCAGCAGATAAGAGAAAATAAAAAATATTTGTCTTTCTGATCTGTTTTTCTTTTTTCATTTAACATACTCATCTCCAGTTTTGCACAGTTTTTTTCACAAATGACATAATTTCATTCTTTATAGTCATTGTGTATACATAGCACATTTCATTATGCATTCATCTCTTGATGCACACCTGGACTTGTCCTATGTCTCAGCTCTCAAGACTCATGAGCCTTTGTGGAATGCTACTTAGAGTCTTGGTATATCTGTGCATTCTGTAGCTGGATTGTGTGGTACTTCTTGTTTTGGTTTTGTGAGAAACCTGCACATTGATTTTTGTAGTGGCCGCACCAGTTCACCCTCCCACAAACAATGCAGCAGGATTCCTCGTTAGCCCACATCTGGACCAGCATTTGTCAGTAGCATTTTGACAGCCGATAATGGCACTGTCCTAGGTGAACTCTTTTAGCACTCTGAGTCATAAGTCATATTTTTTACTTATGGTTCATCATGTGTTAAAATCTCCATAATAAAATGAGAGAACAGTTAAAAGACTTCTCTGGAAAGCATCAGATTTCCTTGCCAATAGCCAGTTATCTTTTCCATTTTTAATGTTGTCTTCAAGATTTGTCTACTAGCTACAGAGAAAGCATGGATTATAGACAATGACTGTAAGCATGAGGTTAAAAGAAGTAGACAAAAGATGAAATAAATATACCAAATCCACTTGGCTAAGCAAACGGTCTATATAGGATTTAAATGAAAGCCTAGTCTAAGTCCCCACCAAGCACGTATGAAAAACGATGTCATTGTTGTTCCTTTTCAAGTTACTGCTGTCAATTTTTTTTCTTGTTTGGTGCTAAGATCGAACCTGGGGCCTTATGCATGCTAAGCACATTTCTAACCTCCCTTGGTCTCTGCTTGCATGACGTGCTTTGTATAGAATAAATGTGGAAAGCTCAAGAGGACAAGACCAGGGTGGTGATGTGACAGTTCTGCCACTTCTTACACGCAGAAGGTACCAGGTACCTTTAACCTAGCATATGGATATTAAACGACAACTGCCATGTGTGAGGCATGTTCTTTACACCGTTACTTAAGTGCTCTCTCACGCTTGGTGTTGCTGCACCTGAAGCTTTGCCATGCTGCTGGATTGTTCTTGTCTTCCATTCAATGAGAAAAAAACTGAGGCTCAGAAAGGGCCACTGTTAGCCCAGGATTATGCATTTAGACGGTAGCCAACACAGAATTTAAATGAGCTGTAACTCTAACAAAAGCTAAGCAAAAATGCCAAGATTGTCGCTCAATGGTGGAGGGAGGGCTTGCATAGCAGACTCAAAGTCCTGTCCACCCTTAGCACTACAAAGCAGACAGAAAAACCAAAGAACTACAAGTACAGGGTGAGTTTGTCTGTCAGAAGAATTTGCAGAAAGAATTTGCAGAATGCCTCCTGAGTGAAGTATTAAATACGCTGGAAATGTTTAAAACTGAAAATGATGTACAGTACAAACCACACCTGTGGGCTGTGTTTGTCAAAGTCAAGAAAGGAGGAACCCATGCTATACTGTGAGCAGGAGAGGACGTGAATCGGGCAGTGGAACCAGATGGACAGAAGGATGGTGAGGAAGAAAGGTGCGTGGTGATTCTCCAATATGCCTGACCAGTTAATGAAAATGAAGGCAGTAGCAGGGCATTGGATGATTCAAACAGTTTTGCCTTTAAAGGTGTACTTTGAAACTCTGTGATGTGTATAGTGAATAATTCATGCTCCCTGAGATCCCAGAAAAGCTTTGAGATGCTCTAGGAAGAAGAAGGGAGAAAAATCTGTCCAGAGGGGTTTGTGGGTTTGGAGAGGGAAGCTTATATGTACTACATGCTAATACAACCTGAAACTGGATCAGCAACTCTTACCATGATAAGGAATCAGACTGGCTTACAGTGGGAGTTCAAGCAGCTTTCCAAATGCTATTTTAAAAGAAATCTTCACACGGAGAATATTCTGTGTGGGCTGCAAACTGAAACTGGCTACCCCTTTTCTTTTCCTCCTATTATGTTATCTGTGCAGGTTTCCATCTTTTTCCCGCCAGGGCACCTGTGTCCACAATGTTTCTGCCCCCCAGCCGCCTCTCTGCCTCCTTGATCCTCTGGGCAGCAGTTCTGGGGCACTAGAACAAAATCTGAAAAGCTTGAGATCCAACAACCACGGGAAAGGTTCAAGGGTCAAGGGAACCCCTGTGAAGCATCAAATGAAGTTATATGTTCAGTGACATATGTCTGAAGCATATTTCAACAAGCCTTCAGGCATTAATGGGGGATAACAATAGCAGAATACAATTAAGTCTTCGAAGTCTAGCCACCAGCCATCTTCTTCCTCAGAAAGCCTCTGATTTCCCTCTCGAGGACCAGAAGAAATACACAGGTGACAGACACAAGGGTCCAGGCAACTCAGTAAAAGAAGCTAGAATGGTCTTTGAAGAAAGCTGAGCTCACAAACTATTCTAGGGAAAATTAAGAGCCAAGACCAGGAAAATTACATGAACAACCAAATGCAATGGACAATTGAAAGAGAATCATGCTGACATCCATGTCAAGAATGTTCTACAAAGAGACTTTAAGGACTAAATGACAACTTTCCAACTCTAAGGCAGTTCATGTTACAAGGTAAAGGTAAGACCTCCAGGCAATGAGGTGTCAGCAAATGAGTTTTTCAGTTACTCAGTGACAAGGGCAGTTCATGTGCTCCTCTACAATAGTGCTCGCTGTTGTAAAGGAAAGTTTCCTTGATGAGGGATGAGAATTACGCTTATCTGTGGGGGTAAGAACAAGTATTTAGAATGTAAGCATGGATTCTGTTGGTTTAATATAATGGTCATCGTATGTTCTCCTCCATGGTCCAAGACCTTAGTAGTCTTGAGAAAAGTTGGGTTAGGAGGGAGAAAAGGAAGAAGAGAGAAATGATATAATTATACTATAATCTCAAAAAAGGAGAAAGAAACTGGGAAAAAAGTGATAATGGTGGTTTGTTTATGCCAGTTATTTACTATGTATCAGGATCCTTCTACTTAAAACCAGTGATCCACAGTGGCCCTATGATGTATGATTGTGGTGGAGGTGACGGCGAGAATGAGAGCAACTTTGACGATGGTGATGATACTATGTTCAGCTGATTGGAAATTTTTGCACAGTTCAGTTTCAACTGTTTCAAGTTTAAACAGTGTTTAAGTATCAAACATTCACATTGATACTGTAGTAAGGGTTTGGACAACCAGAGTTCAAATCAAGACATCACTTGATGTCTCTCCATCAGTGACTAACAAAACTGAATGATTTATAGGTCTCTTTTCAAAAGAAAAGTACTTGTGAGCTTCTAGTATTGATTAATGCTAGCTATAGACTCCTTATAAGAGTCACTAAACCAAAGCCAAACACACATTAAAAGCACTTTATAACTAAGGTATAATACCAATAAAATTCAAATTAAAAACATTAATTCACTGTGCTGAGGAATGATATTCTATTTAAACTAGACCATCACTGTTGGTTTTAAGGGGAGAAAGAGGAGTCCCAAGTCATGTTCTATACTGAATAATTTTGTGTATATTTAGCTTCAGTAATTCAGATAAAGCCTGTTAGTATAAATATGCTATTAATAATTTCAAGCAAAGGAAATAGATTGCATTTTTCCAAAACACTGACAACAAATACCCTCCAGTGTCAATGCTCACTAGGTATCAGATGATAGCTCTGCAGTGGTGTGGTACACGGAAAGGAGAATCTCGTCACACTGCTATTGAAATGCTGGTTGAATTAATTCTGCTTGCCAGAAACCCACCTCACTCTACGTGTCTGGCTGTGCTAATAGTGTCTGATTCTGATATGGGTGAGACCTAAATATGTTGTGTATACAACCTGGAGATTCCTGCCCAGGACGCATGTAGGTTGATGTTTTATGTGATCAGAGTGAAGAACTGGGATAGCACATGAATGAGGGGCTGCTGCTGGCTTGTCTCTACCTCCACGTTTCTTCCTGTGATGCTTTTGTTAGTGCATCTCCTGGAAAGTATTTGATGTTTAATCAGTGTCAGTAAGCAAATCCAGATGCAGCCAGGCAAGGTGGCCTATGCCTGCAACACCAGTGCTGGGGATCTCTAGGCCTGTCTAAGCTGTGGTGTAAGGAACTATCTCCCAGCCCCTGAAACTTAAATGTCTACCCCAAAGTTATTTGGCAATTCCTAAAAACAGTAATCTTTAGGAGACTTATTAGACGCATCATCATCATCATCATCATCATCATCATCATCATCACATTTTTAAAAAAATAAAATGTTTAGACTTGAAATCTTGTGATCAATTTGAGAAACATAAAGCACATAAGCTAGTTGCATAGCATCCAATAGGAAGGAAGCAGCTCTTTCAAGGATTCCCTACTATGAAATTGTGATTTTGGAATCATCTTCAAATACACAAAGCTCTTCTGTTCTCTTTCCCTTTCCACCTGACCATAAGCATAGATTCATGTTTCTGTGTGTGTATGCTGTCTATGTGTACACACAAGCACAGGAATTCCTGCTTCCCAGCATCCAGTTTGACCCAAAGAATATCTGTAAGTAGATGAACGCTCTCCCTGCCTCTCACACCAATTCACCTGTAAAGGGGAGGCTCCTCTTCTTCTTCTTCTGAGAAGAGATGAGCAATTGCAGACCAAAGGATCCGCTCGCTCATCACAAATCAGCAATGAAGTCTCTGGTCCCAGTTCTTGTTTATCTCACCACCGCTATGCTTCGGTTGAGTAGCAGCTAAAGAAGTTAATGCTTCTTACCTTATTAACATATTTATAGAGGAAAGGTGACTAATAAAAACGAAGGAAAGCCCCTATACCTGCATCTCCTTGGCATCTGTGTTGTTTAGAGACAGGATCTTGTTGTGCAGCTCGGGCTGGTCTCAAATTCTCCACTCTCCTATGTTCAACTGCTAAGTGCTCTATTAAGACTTAACACTCGACAAAGGTTGAGCCAGAAGATTACAATTTTGAGGCCAGCCTGGGCTAGAAACAAGATGTTGACTTAAAAGAAAAAAAAAACAGAAATCGATATTGATTAATATTGGTACCTCACATTTCATGGATTAAAAGGTCACAGTAATAATCCTGATGGTAAAACATAATTTTAGAATAATTCATTAAGCTAAACTGATCTATCCGTGATCAACTCAAAAGCAAATTATTTGGGGAATTTTTTTCATCACAGGACTCTAAAATTTAGTTATTAAATCAACAAATACTTGTGTAATAGAATACACATATGAACTTTACATGTTTGCATTTAATTTTTGTAAAACCTTCATTATTTATTTATTTGATAAAAATTTTCAATTTAAAAATTGATTGAACTTTTTGGAAGCTGTTTTCCTTGTGGTAAGAAAATTCAACTGGCTGACCCCTTGAATTATACACAAACAACGCAAACACTGACAATAGTTCTCAGAGACCACTGATTCCCCAGCCAGCACAGACGGAATAGACAAAGTGTGTGTGTGTGTGTGTGTGTGTGTGTGTGTGTGTGTGTGTGTGTGTGTAATTGAGTAAATTGAGTGCATCCATAGTAAACCAGACTAGCTCCTTGAAGATTTAGCTAATTGTTCTAAATAGCAAGCTTAATAATTAATGTTCTTTAAATGACACTATTTAAATTAGAATATCTCAGACTTGGAGAATATTTTACTTAAGCCTACAACTGCCTTTTTATGCAGTCCGTCCAAAACAAATGGATTATTAAAATCCAGCAAACTCTTTCAAAGGGATATAAAACCCTCTCCAAGGAGTAGTGCTTGTGGGCCACAGAAGTGATTGCCGTTATGACCATGCACATTAAACACGGGCTGTTCTTCCACTCCACTCACTGTCTATAAATGTTTATGAATGTAGCTGTGACTCAAACATGATAATGCGGCACATGGGGAAAGCTTCAGTTTGGAGCTGAACTAACAGACAAGGTCATTATTTCCTACCAAGATACATTTGAGGAGTCTCCAAGCACATCGGTGGGAGCCCCGTGGAAGAGAACGCTGAAAAGAAATTAGATGTTTTAGAATTTCAATTATAAAATATTTTGTATTTATTTTAACAAAAGTAAATATTTCTTTAAATCACTTACATCCACCAGACATAGTGTTAAACAAACGTAAATTAAAAATCAACACCACTCCATTTTAAAAGACTTATAACTTGGAAGATGTCGGTGTATGTCTGTGTGTGTGTGTGTGTGTGTGTGTGTGTGTGTGTGTGTGTGTGTGTGTGTGTGGTGTTGAAGAATGGGGATGGTAGACATGTTGGGTAAGTTTCAATAGTAGAATTTTAGAAATAAGCTTACTGCTTTAGATTCAGACTTCAGAAAAGTATTTGATATCTCAAAATTCTAATTTTCTTCCATTGTAATATGCAACAGGTTAACCTTGTGTAGGCAAAAATGACAAAAAAGTTATGATGCCTTCCTTCATACACACACACACACACACACACACACACACACACACACACCCCTGAGGAATTTCTCAGTCACAGCCTCTTAAGAGGTAAAGATTCCTCTCAAGATTCCTTGGGAGCTTATCCCATTCCTTAATAACTAAATATATTTTTAAGACAGAGAAAAAGACTGAATTAGCACTTTGTTAAGATATCAAAAGAATACAAATGAAGGAAAGAAGAATCTGTGTCAATTGACTGAAAAGGGAGCAGAGAAGTGCATAATTAACTCTGCCAAGTACTAAGTAACAGGAAGCTTGTACTCTGTGTTTCAGCATCTTTGGCCTCTCCATTTCCTTTGATATGTGATATGGGTTTCATATCTTCCTAAGGTGAGCTTATGTGCGGACAGCACATATGATGCCTGCTGCAGACAGCAATAGAAAATGCTACATCATTGTGTCTTGTGACATTGCCCCATGTAGAGAAATCAGAACATGTGACTTCTGCCTAAGGAGATAAAGGTCAAATAAGCCATACAATGCAGAAAGGGAATTTCTCTTCTCAGCTCTCTACCATTACCATTGACAAGTTATTGAAATATTTTCCAGTGCTTGACATATATATCTCAAGAATGGGTTCTTGTGAATAGTGAAAACTTAGGTTTCTGAAATTTTGTTCGGCATTGTCTCTCTTGGGAAGAGGTGCCTGTTTGCTGTGGCCTTTAGGCTGTTTTGCTCCATAAGTGCCCAAATTCACTCTGCATGAATTGCAGTTTCCTCAGAGTTATAGTCTCAAGAGGCTATAGTCTCAACAAATGCAATATTAAAAATTCCACCAATGCTCACCAATGACACTCTTGTGGCTTTTACATTGAAGGGGCAAATTTGTCCTCCAAATTCCATTAAACTAGTGACCACTACTAGGGTTTGTCCCCTCTGAAACACGTGCCCATTTTGAGGTATAATGAGCCAGAGTAGCCTTACTTCCTTCTCCAACTTACCCCACATCACCTCTGTCATATCTCCTCTGAATTTCCTTTCTTATTTTTTCCCTCAAGACTAAAGTTTTAATTTGTTAGTTTAATTATTTGTTTTAAAGAATGAGATCAAAACTGGACGTGATGTTGTGAGATGGAGTCCTCAGAAGATTATTGAGGTTGAGGATGTCAACAGGGAGTAACTTCTGCGATTGACTACTGATGGCTTTGTAAGAATATAGAGAGTGCGGTAGGAAGTAGTTAAGGGGTATAACATTCGACTAGCAAATATAAGGCCTAGGTTCCATCCCCAGCAGAGGCATGAGTAAGAAAATAAGAAAGTAAGCAGGAGGAAAGAAGGAAGAAAGGGAGAGAGGGACAAAGAGAGGAGGAAAGGGAAGGAGGGAGTGAGTGGGGCTGTGAGTTCAGAAGATAAACACAAGAACTGACTTTCTCACCATGTGATAACTTGTACCGTCATAGGCCTATAGCTTTTGTCTCACAACTGCTTACTAGAAAATTAATAATGATGATGATGGTGATGATGATGATAATAATAATAATAATAATAACAATAACTGCATAGATAAAATAGACACCCAGGTACTAATAAATAAAACAATGTGAAAAAATCCCCAAGGATAATTTAGACACCTTCGCACCATCTCATCATAGATTCAAAGAACCGTAAGAGCAAAATCATTTCAGAAAATCTTGGACCTTTCCCCAGTTACTACTCCCTGGTGAGCCTCAATCCCAGCACATGTCTCAAGTGAGTCCAGAAGTGACTTGTGTTCTCTATTGAGCATAGGACAGACCTTGGCATTCAAATGACTAATTCTACAGCCAACCAGATTGGCAACATATGAGATTGTGTGAGCTTCCAGCAAAATCTCTAAGAAAAGCTCAGGAATCCATAGATAGGTCTCTCAGGATGTCACTGCCAGTGAGGCCATCCAATGAGGCAATGCGTGCTAGATTCAGAGCACCGCTGAGACCCAGAATTAGAAAACTACTGACATGCAGCACCAGTCTGGAAAAGGCATAATCAATAGACTGAACAGGAAGGTCTGAAGGCCAGCATATCTGTAGAATTTCTGGAGAGTTGGAGCTCAACACACACAATAGATGGTAACCTGGAGCTGTGAGATTTAACATCTGTACTTTTAAATCTGGACTCACTGTGGCTCAATAACTTTCTATACTGGTCTATCTGCTTTTAAAATGAGAATATAAATCACAAGCCTGCCCCATCACTTTTTCCTTCTATTTTTTATTGGATATTTATTTGTTTGCATTTCAAATGTTACCCCTTTTTCCAAGTTTCCCATCCATAAACCCCCTATACCATCGCCTCTCCCCCACCCACCCAACCCCACCCTAACATTCCCATACACTGGGGCATCGAGCCTTGGCAGGACCAAGGGCTTCTCCTCCCATTAATGCCCAACAAGGCCATCCTCTGCTACAAATGCAGCTGGAGCCATGGGTCTGTCCATGTGTACTCATTGGATGGTGGTTTAGTCCTTGGGAGCTCTAGGTGGTTGGTATTGGTGTTCTTAGGGGGTTGCAAAACCCTTCAGCTCCTTAAATCCTTTCTCTAATGTCTTCATTGGAGACCCTGTTCTCAGTTCAATGGTTGGCTGCAAGAGTCTGCCTCTGTATTTGTCATACTCTGTCAGAGCCTCTCAGGAGACAGCTATATCAGGCTTCTGTCAGCATGCATTTCTTGGCATCAGCAATATTGTCTGGGTTTTGGTGGCTGTATGTATATGGGCTGGATCCCTAGGTGGGGCAGTCTCTGTACGGCCTTTCCTTCAGTCTCTACTCCAAACTTTTCTCTCCATATTTCCTCCTATGAATATTTTTGTTCTCCTTTCTAATAAGGACTGAAGAACCTGCCTTTTGGTCAGGCTTCTTTTTGAGCTTCATGTGGTCTGGTCTGTGGATTGTATCTTGGGTAATCTGGGTTTTGGGGTTAATATCCACTTATCAGTGAGTGCATACCATGTGTGGGTTTTTGGAATTCAGTCTCCTTACTCTGGATGATATCTTCTACTCTCATCCATTTGCCTATGAATTTTATGGAGTCATTGTTTTTAATAGCTGAGTAGTAATTCATTATGTAGATGTACCACATTTTCTGTATCTATTCCTCTGTTGAGAAACATGTGGGTTCTTTCCAGCTTCTGGCTATTATAAATAAGGCTACTATCAGCATAGTGGAGCATGTGTCCTTGTTATATGTCAGAGCATCTTTTGGGTATATGCCCAAGAGAGGTATAGCTGGGTCCTCAGGTAGTTCAATGTTCAATTTTCTGAGGAACCTCCAGACTGATTTCCAGAATGGTTGTAGCAGTCTGCAACCCCACCAACAATGGAGGAGTGTTCCCCTTTCTCCACATCCTCGCCAGCATTTGCTGTCACCTGAGTTTTTGATCTTAGCCATTCTCACTGGTGTGAGGTGAAATGTCAGGGTTGTTTTGATTTGCATTTCCCTTATGACTAAAGATGTTGAACATTTCTTTAGGTGTTTCTCAGCCATTCGGCATTCCTCAGCTGTGAACTCTTTGTTTAGCCCTGAACCCCATTTTAATAGGGTTATTTGTCTCCCTGCTGTAGTCAATTTTTAATAGGGTTATTTGATTGTCTAGACTGTAACTTCTTGAATTCTTTGTATATGTTGGATATTAGCCCTCTATCACATGTAGGATTGGTAAAGATCTTTTCCCAATCTGTTGGTTGCAGTTTTGTCCTAATGACAATTTCCTTTGCCTTATAAAAGCTTTGCAATTTTATGAAGTCTCATTTATTGATTCTTGATCTTGGAGCATAAGCCATTAGTGTTCTGTTCCAGAAATTTTCCCTATTGCCCATGGGTTCAAGGTTCTTCCCTACTTTTTCTTCTATTAGTTTGTGTGTCATTCTATATTGTAGATATATATCTTGTTTTGATTTCATAGGCTCATAGACGGTAGCAGTTCACATTTACATCGTGGGTAATACTTTAATTTGTACTTATAAATTTATGCTGGGTTGGAGTTTGGGGATATACAGATGGGATGAATGTAGTGCTTGAGAAGAATGTCAGAGAAAGGTAAAAGTCATCATTAGTAATAGAAAAAACACTAAGACAATTAATTTCTTTTGTTTTTCTTTCTTTACTTTTTTCTTTTATGTTTTCTCTTTCTATTCTCTTCTGATTCTCTTATAAGCTCTATGACCTTTCTTTCAAGTTTCCTCCTAGCCCAGCATCAGGTGGTACCGCTGCTTCACCTTCAGTCTCTCTTCTTTGCATTACTAATGCCGCATTGTCTACACTCCATTTTGTTTCAGCATAAATTGATGTAACAAGTTTCTTCTTGGTTCTTTTGCCCATGACCACACTGTTTACCTTCCTTAGAGCTGCCAGAAGATTTCCCAAATTAAATCTCATCAATGATGCTTTACCTCAAAGCATTTCAACTTTTCTATTATCTATTTTGTTGGTAAGTTTCCCATTATCAACCAAACATAGTTCCTTGGCCAGATAAAAACTAATTTTATGATATCACTCTTGTCTAACCTCTCTAAACCTACCTTTTACAGCTCCCAAAATCTTATTATCTCAACACACTGAATTATCTGTAGCCCCAAATTATTTCATGTCATCTCTCTGCAATATTCTCCATGCTTTCCTCCCTCACCTGTCTCACAGGCCATCCTTATCAGTGAGCTAGGTGGACACTGCTCAAATGAAATAACATGACTGAATGGTAGGATAGGGCCCTGAGGGGGTCGTAAATATTTTATACTTTCAGAATGAAACACTGGGGTAAGTAGGAACCCAGAGCATACTGGCTGCAACTCTTTTGCAAAACGACAATGGCTATAACAGAAGCCACCATCCTACAAACTTTGGCTTATCCTCTAGTTAGAGTTGACCAATGGGTTTACAGCTAAGTTCCTTATCATTTGCCAGTCAGGGAAGGCACCCTCTGCAGGTTAGATTATTTATTTGTTTGCTTGCTTGCTTGAAAGACCTGGATTAGAATGTCATGGAACTCTTATGTTAACATCCTCTTTTCTTTTAGTTTGAGAGCTGCTAGTCTCACTAAATTTGGTCATATCTATCTCCCACCTAACTCAAGTAGATCCCCTAGTAAAGTCTATCTGCAGCTCTTTGAATCTGGTTTCATATCTACCATTACTGGACCTATGTCCATTATCCATTTTAGGAAAGAGAGTGTTCCTTTCTAATTTTCCTTTGTGCCCACTACCAATCTTTGTTATAATAACCTTTTTTACTAGAATAGATTCATCATAATTTATACATAATCATAAATTATGTATAAATTTACAATTTATTTTTATTGTAGGAGTTAGACATTATGCAATTACAAGGGAAGCTGAGGAAAAGAATATATGGAAGGTGGGAATAGAAGGTCAGAAAAGTAGTCAATAGTCAAGTTCCCTGTAGATATAATACGCATAGACATATTAGATCATTGAAGGAAATCCAAGATTCTGTCAGAGTGGACCAAAAAGGAAGAGTTATGAATATGGACATGGAAACTGTCCCTTATGAAGAAGAATTTGCCTTGGAGAGTCAAAGTATTGGTGGGTTCCTTAGCAAGATAATGAACCTGGGGTCATGGTTTGAAAGTAAAAAAGACAGATGATGGCTAAAAGAAAGAACAAGTTGGAGTGAATCAGAATTTTGGCATCTGTTTCTCATTATTTGATAGTGGCAATCTTCTGAGAGTAATGAGCTCTGCTTCATTCTGCCAATCAAATCTCAATTTATTCATTTGGAAAGTCATCAGAAAAAGTTACCCTGGGAAATAACAGTTCCCAGTTTTGGCCATATTCATTTAATATCTTTTTCTGGCAATCCCTGCTCTAGAATATGAGATTAGAAGACAGGAAATAATATGATTTGTGTGCTTTAAACAGTTGAGTATTGGTGCCTGTACTGTGGGAAGCAATGGAGATGTGTTGGTGTGCAGAGTGATGTTGTGATTGGCACAGAGTTGCTTCTCTATTCTCGGTGCTTAGGAAGATATGGGGATTTACATACTTGGTCTCAAAATTTTTCATGCACCAATATGGAATTTCAGTGGCTTAAATAATACAAAAGACTCTATTGTGTGAGGTAAAGTTAATTAATTACTTATATGTATCTATTTATTTGTAATTTAAAAAAATAGAGAACTTTTTTTCTAAAGTTACCTTTATGCTATTTGCACCCCCAATTTTCTTTTCAGGCTGGTTGTAGAGTGGCCACTGCCTTTTGTTTGTTTGCTATTTGTTGCTCCGGATGTTCTCAAGGTTGTGGCAGTAACACCTACAATGACAATCATATTATGTGGACAGATTTATCCTGAGGATGACTTCCTTATCATAAGTCAAAATGAGCATGCAAGTCTGACCTAATAATGCCGATGTTTCTCCTGCATCACAGAAAGAAATGTGAGTTTCTCCATCGATAAAGAGGAGAGCAATTTCAGATTTTAAGAGTCTTACTGGAAAGATTCCAGATGCTTGAGAGGCAGGAAGTAATGCAGATATCATCACACTTGGGGCTGAGTGCTCTAAAGCCTCTCATTGTTGGCAAATTGCTCAGTTATGGGTTTCTGTATTAATTGCTAATTACTGGAAGAACAACCTTCTCTGGTAAGAGTTGAGCAATACACCAATCTGTGGGTAACAACGATCTGTTGTTAAGAATAATTTTGTTACTGTGTTTCTTTAGAAGAATCATAGTAGGTTTATCCCAAGGGACATGATATATCTAACCTGAGGTGGGAGAGGTGGAAAGATTATAAAAGTCAGAGAAGGTGGATGACTTCAAGGAAACAGTGTTTCCCAACACAACAGGACAGATGCAGGTATGAACTAACATAGACTATACAGCATGCTCAAGACTCACTCAGGCTCAAGTCAGGCGATATTCTAGCCAGGAGAGGGAGGGTAGGCACAGTGATTCACCCCTAGCAAAGAATCTTTTGGCATTGATGTTGAATGAGAGGAAGTCACTTTTCTTCAATGCACTGACATTTGGTATAGCAGCCACAACCCAAGACAGGCCCCAAACTCAGGGGTAGTCACAAATATGACCTCATGTTGTTGTTTTTGTTCTTATTGTTGTTTTGCTTTGTTTGTTTTATTTTATTGTTTTGTTGCTATTGTTGTTTTGTTTTTAGAGAGTAGGGAATCCATGAAGTTATGTAGTGAGGATGTATGGGGAAATCTGGGAGGAGCTGATAGATAGAAATGAATATGGTCAAAAGATACTACATAATATTCCAAAAGAATAAATGAAAACTTTTGTTGAAGAGCCTTTTCTGGGCATTATAATGTAGCTGAAACCCAAGTACTTATGGGAGATGGAGGATGGAAATTTCAAGGCAGCCTAAATTATATAATCATACTTTCTCAAAGCAAATATGCAAAAAAATTTTGTGAGTTTATTTCATTCCACTGTATCCTGAAATTAAAATTTATAAATTGTACTTCTAATGAAAATCAATGGAATATTTAAGAATAATGGAGAATTTCTGGAAAAGTCACTGTGTGTGTGAGTTTCTTTTACTTGTTCAGGGCTCTTTCATGCCCACTCACTTCAAAACAAAGAACCCTTCTTCTGTTGCTTGGTTCTTCCTTGAGGGGGAACCAAATGTCTGGTACCCTGCCTGACCATGATAAGATCTTCATTTGGCCAAATAGCACATTTGTGGGCCAAGTAGTATACTTATAGTATATTCAAGGTTTTATCTTTCCTGATTCTTAAAAACCTTTAAACTGTACTTAAAATTTGCAAAGTGTACAACAGAAAAAAATACCCTTTCCCCCAGATGACAATCTAGCAAGAATGTGGACAATGTCACATGTTGTTGATCTGGGCTATAAAAGAAGTCAAGATGAGCCATGAGGAGGAAGAAGGAGGCAGACTAGGTAGGAAGTGAGCTGTAGGGAGAAGGGATTCCAGGTGGTTTTATCCAAAAAGATCCAGGAACACACACACACACACACACACACACACACACACACACACACACACACACACACATATATATATATATATATATATATATATATATATATATATATATGCAGGAAATATGTATGGCCTTCCTCTCCTCTGTGCTCTCCCTGGATTCTGTGTATAAATTTTCTTCATGTACTTCTGGCTTAACAATCAATTCTGGGGGCTTGAGACTCCATATGAACAACAATGCCAACCAACCAGAGTTTCCAGGGACTAAGCCACTACCCAAACACTATACATGGACTGACCCTGGGCTCCAACTTCATAGGTAGCAATGAATAGCCTAGTAAGAGCACCAGTGGAAGGGGAAGCCCTTGGTCCTGCCAAGACTGAACCCCCAGTGAATGTGATTGTTGGGAGGAGGGTGGTAATTGGGGGAGGATGGGGAGGGGAACACCCATAGAGAAGGGGAGGTGGAAGGGTTAGGGGGATGTTGGCCTGGAAACTGGGGAAGGGAATAACAATCCAAATGTAAATAAGAAATACCCAAGTTAAAAAAGATGAAAAAAAAAGAAAAAAAAGAAAAAAAACAATCAATTCTGAGACAATTTGAAGAATAAAATTAATATGTCCAGCTTTTTAGTTAACTATTATGAACATCACAACTCTATGCCTATAACTCTCAAAATAATTACCTGTTCCCTTCTGTCAGCACCTCTGGGCTTATACCAAAGAGGAGCATGAAGTAGCAAACTAAAGATGTATGTCTTCTTCAATTCTTTGCCCATAATTGTTGCTGAAAATATTTTAAGAACTTTGAAATAAAAGTCAGTGTGACTCTAAGTAGAATGTAAGGTTTGCATATATACAATACAAAGTAAGGGATTCCAATGAAATGACAGTATTTTAAGACATCTCTTCTCAAAACCTATCCCTCACTATAGGTGGTTGAATAGGTATCATCACATAACCTCATCAAATCAAACACTATTATTTGTTTAATTTAGTGATGGGGGAAAAAGACAAAGAGGATTTGTTCATTCCTGAGGACGGTAAGGTGAAAGAGAAGTTACTATCTAACCTGTCAAGGTAGCTAAGAAGTGGAGTTATGTTCCTTTTAATAAAAGGTGGAACACGAGGCAGTATGTAATTAATCATTGGTGTTATCATAAACCAACAACCATTTGCCAAAAGTAGTGCCAAAACCAGAAGACAGGAGGTTGAAGAGCTGAAGAGAAGAGGGATGGGTATGGAGATCTGCCCCCTCCCTCCTCTTCACGGCACATTTCCTTGCCCTCCTTTAGAGCTCAGAACAATAACATGTGGTATTGTGCACACTCTTGCTACACTGCCGCCTAGAAGAAAGTGGTCTTTTTCTGTAGTACAATTTGCTATTTTTTGGCACAGTTTAAAGATTTTTAAGAATTAGAAAAAATAAGAGTTTGAATTAGAATATTCTAAATACACTATGTGTTCATAAGAAAGCGGTTACCCTGATTCCCCTATGTCTCCCTGACATGGCTGGTGACAGAGCTTAGAATGAGCTCAGTGAAGGTTGAGGGGAACAGTCACCTAAATCTGTGTTCTGGAATCCTGCAGGAGACAACCATTGCCATTGCTGGAGCAGATGAAATACATTTCCATTTGGCTGCTCCAAATCCTGAAGTTTTTTTCTATAAAATGTGAGTCTATTTCTAGGTTAACCATGTCCTCTGATCTCATTGATAGGAGAACTGCTATGAGTACTTAGAAAAGGGTGCTGAGGTTGCTCATGGGTAATGAGTGCAAAGCGACCCTTCGCCTCCAGCACTGTGCTGGCTCTCACGGCGAGTTGGTCATTAATTGGAAACTCTCATGCTAAAAGCTGGTGTTGAAGTTGAGCTATTTTAGCTAAGTCAGAGCCACAAAAATCAAACTACAGTTCTATTGCAGGAAACTTGGCCACAGGGAGGTCAGAATTATTCATCCTCTATATCTGGAAGAAACAAATGAAGGATCCATCCTTCCAGAGTCAAGGGGTCATAGTAAGAGAGTCTTGTCTCCCTAAGAATAGAAGGTAGGCAGCTTAGTGAATTAACTGTCAGGCTGGCCTCAGAACTCAGAGATCCACCTGCCTTTGCCTCCAGGGTGCTGGGAGTAAAGGCAGGAAGTAATTCATTACTGCCAGGTTATTTATTCATGGTTTCAAAGCTAAATATCTGGGCTCCTCGTGGAAAAGTTTGGCATACTAGATTGTGGTACATGGTAATTTCTAGGACCAGGCCCTTGGCAGATTCTGTGTGTACTTGTCAATTCCTAGACCTAGGCCTCTTGCAGACAATGGGGCTATGTAACAATTCCTAGAGTTGAACCTCTAGGAGACAGTAGATCAAAACGCATCTTACTGTTAGTTTCATTACAAGCAATACAGTGAGGTTTCAACTCTCCTTTAGTGGAACATTCCAGGGCTCCTACCCTTCCCACTGCTGTCTGGATGTCCTTTCCAGTTCTGCTTCCTACAAAGTTTAGACGTGGTAAAGGTGAAAACACTGACTCCAAAGCAACTTGTTCTGTGTGGAATGCATTTACATTCACTCCATTTTTGAAGGAGACAGACTTTCTATGACACTTTATGCAAGGCAAGAAATTAAAAATCCACTTTGTTCACTCAAAGGAACTCCCCATCCCCCAGTAAGCTTAAAAGAACACCTTCCTTCTGCTTATCACTGGCTGTTATTGTAACTCATTGTCGATATAAAGTTCCTACATAGTCTGTTATTAAAAAAAGTAGTTAAAAACAAGCTAGAAAAAGCATATTTTTTTACTCAACCCACAATAAAATTTACCTTGAGCTGGGCATAGTAGATCATGCTTTTAATCCCAGAGTAGTGGGTCAGTGGTAGAGGCAGATGGAGCTCTGTGAGTTCAAAGCCTGCCTGGTTTACATAACAAGCCAGAGACTACATAATGAGACCTTGTCTTGAAATCCCACCCCTCCAAAAACTTTAATGTGACCTTATCAAGTCCTCAGTGGAGAATGGGTCCGATGAAGAAGTGTAGGTCAGTGAAGCCATATGCTGTCATTGGAAGCGTTTGTGTAATGAAGATATAACTGAAATTGTCCATATGTCTTTTCACCATACAAGCAAAGTATACAATTTTCATATGACTTTTGCTTTCAGTTAAGCATGGTAGCACGTATCTGTAATCTCATCACTTGCATACTAGAAGCAGGAAGATGAAGATTAGCCACATAATTAGGTGGTATCCAATCTGGGCTACTCTCACTACTACAAAAGCAAAATGATGTTGGGGATGTAGCTCAGTTGGAAGAGTGATTTAGATCATTCATGAAACATAATCTCAGTCCCAAAACCTTAAAAATAAAAAGTAGGCATAGTGGTGCATACTTGTGATCCCACCCCTACAGAGGTAGAGTTAGGAAGATCAGAATCAAAAGTCATTTTTGGCAATACAGAAAGTTTAAGACCAGCATGTGCAACATAAGACATTGTCAAAACAATAACAACAACGTAGACTTATTCTCATGGCAATGGGCTAACTGCCTCTCTTTCATCATGACAGCTTTGAGGTGAATGTCCTACGAGGCTTTCTCACAGCTCTGACACTTTCTATCACTCTTCTACTTACATAAGTGTTTACACATTCAACTCAGAGAAGAAGAAACTGAATTCCAGATGATTACAGGTATTGTAAGATGTTATAACAGTGACAAAGTTATGACCAGAGCCTGAGTCTGCAAATGTCAGCATGCTGCTCTTTTTTTCTCAGCTTTAAAGAGTATGAAATGCACACAGTGGCTTGAATGCAATCCTCAGTGATAACCCTGCCTACCTGCATATACTGCATACTCACCAGAGTCTCTCCTTGGCTGCCAGTACACCAATGTCTAATGAAATCCAACTCCCCAAGCCATTGCTGGACCCACGTGCTATTACTGCAGGGCTAGCAAGAACAGTTGTGTGTTATACACTGCTCACCTCAACAGGCTTCACTAATAGCATAACTTATAGAAAGAATTGTCTGTCTCAGTGTGGAAAATTAAATATAATTATACTAACACATAATACATATATGATAATATGTAATGTTATAATCTATAAATATAGTATATATAAAATAATGTAATATAATGTAATAATATAATATATAATATATAATAATATGCTATATGTATATTAGCCTCCTCTTTCTACATAATCCTTTCTACCTTTATCATTCAAAATACAAATAAACTATCACTTAAAAAGACTAATGTTTAGAAGCAAGTGTATATTAACAAATAAATTAATACTCTTAGTTTTTTAATGATATGTCTAAGTAGAAAGAAATTTGTGTCTTTATTAAGCAGAGACAGAAAATAAGAATTAATAATGTTGTAATTTAAAAAAAAAATGGAGCCAACAGTCAATGTCAAATTAAATGGAGAGGTATTTGAAGCAATCCCACTAATGGGGAACAAGAGAAGGATGCCCACTCTCCCCATATCTATTCAATATAACAGTCGGAGTGCTACCTAGGACAATAATGCAACAAAAAGAGATCAAGGGTATACAAATTGCCAAATAAGAAATAAAGTTATCACTATTTGCAGATAATATGATGGTATACATAAGTGACACTAAAAATTCTACCAGAGAACTTCTCCAGCTGATAAACAACAAGGTCAGCAAAGTGGCCAGATATAAAATTAACTCAAATAAATCAGTATTATTTCTTAATAGAAATGATAAGCAGGCTGAGAAAGAAATTAGGGAAACAATTTCCTTCACAATAGTGACAGATAATATAAAATATCTTTGGGTAACTCTAATCAAACAAGTGGATGATCTGAATTACAATAACTTAAAGTCACTCAAGAAAGAAATCTAAGAAGATCACAGAAAATGGAGAGATCTCCCATGCTCATAGATTGGCAGAATTCGTATGTGAAAATGGCCATTTAACCAAAGGCAATCTACAGGTTCAGTGCAATCCCCATCAAAATCACAACACAATTCTTCAAAGACATAGAAAAAGCAATTCTGAAAAGGCAAAAAAAAAAAAAAAAGAATAGCAAAACAATTCTTAATAATAAAAGAACAGCTGGGGGAATCACCATTCCTGACCTCAAGCTTTACTACAGAGCAATAGTGATAAAAACTGCATGGTATTGGTACAGAGACAGACAGGTTGATCAATGGCATAGAATTGAAGAAATAAAACCACACACTTATACACACTTGACCTTTGACAAAGAATCCAAAAATACACAATGGATAAAAGAAAACATCTTTAATAAATGGTGCAGGTCTAACTGGCTATATGTAGAAAAATTAAAGTAGACTCATATTTGTCACCATGCACAAAGCTCAAGTTCAAGTGGATTAAGGACTTCAACATAAAGCCAGATACACTCAATCTAATAGAAGAGAAAGTGGGAAAGAGCCTTGAAGTCATTGGCACAGGGACAAATTTCTTAAACAGAACTTCAATAGCTCATGCTTTAAGATTAAGAATTAATAAATGGGACCTCATGAAATTGGAAAGCTTCTGTAAGGCAAAGGATATAGTCATAAAACAAATCAGCAACCTACAGACTGGGAAAAAGTCTTCACTAACTGATAGGGGGCTAATACCAAAAATATATAAAGAACTCAAGAAGCTAATCACCAAAAAAAAAAAAAAACCAATCCAATCAAAAAATGGGGTATAGAACTGAACCACAACACAACAACAATTCACAACAGAGGAATCTCAAATGGCTGAGAAGGAAATTTCAAAGTCCTTAGTGATCAGAGAAATGCAATTCAAAATGACCCTGAGATTCTACCGTCCGCCAATCAGAATGGCTAAGATCAGGTGACAGCATATATTGGTGAGGATATGGAGAAAGAGCAACACTCCTCCATTGCTGGTGGGATTGCAAACTGGTACAACCACTCTGGGAATCAATTTGGAGGTTCCTCAGAAAATTGGAAATAGATCTACTTGAAGACCCAGCAATACCACTTTTGGGAATATACGTAAAAGATGGCCCACCATTCCACAGGGGCATGTGTTCCATTATGTTCATAGCAGCCTTATTTGTGATAGTCAAAAGCTGGAACAACCCAGATATCCCACGACAGAAGAATGGATGCAGAAAATGTGCTTCACTTACACAATGGAATACTATTCAGTTATTAAAAACAAGGAAGGACATCCTGAGTTTTGCAGGCAAATGGATGGAACTAGAAAATATCATGCTGAGTGAGATAACTCAGACCCAAAATGACATGCACAGTATACTCACTAACAGTGGATATTAGCCAAAAAGAAGTTTAGAATACCCAAGATACAGTCCACAGAACTCAAAAAGATCAACAAGCTGAAAGGCCCAAGTGAGGATGCCCTCAGTTCCACTTGGGAGGGAGAAGGAAGCAACCACAAGTGGCAAGTGAGGAGGGGGAGGAGGAAGGGACCTTAGAGGGAAAGGGGCTGGGGAGCTGGGAAGAGGGGAACATGATCTGGTATTGGGTGGGGGAAAAGGACCGAAGCCCCGAGGGCCAGCGGATAGAATGGAAACAGGCAACCTCCAGTGGTAGGAGGTTGGGAGGACCCTCCAGAATGTACCGGAGACCTGGAAAGTGAGAGATTCTCAGACTCAAAGTGGGGGACTCAAAGGGACGAAATGCCCTACAGTGGGGAGAGGGAACTTGTAGACCCCCATCTCTGAAAGATAGTTCATCAAGTGTGGGATGGGGTTGCTATCCCACGGTCAAAACTCTGACCCACAATTGTTCCTGTCAAAAAGAGCTGCAGGGATGGAAATGGAGAAGAGCCTGAGGAAAACAAGGTCCAGAGACAGGCCCAAAGTGGGATCCAGCTCAAGGGAAGGCTCCAAGGCCTGACACTATTACTGATGCTATGGAGGACTCACAAACAGGGACCTATCACGACTGCCCTCTGAAAGACCCAACAAGCAGCTGAGTCAGATGCAGATATTTGTACCCAACCAATGAACAGAAGCTGCTGATGCCTGTGGTCGAATTAGGTAAAAGCTGGAAGAAGCTGAGGAGGAGGGCAACCCTGTAGAAGGACCAGCAGCCTCAATTAACCTGGACCCCCAAGATCTCTCAGATACTGGAAGCATATACCAGCTGATATGAGGCACCCAACACATGTACAGCAGAGGACTACCAGGTCTAGGTTCAATCAGAGAAGATGCACCTAACCCTCAAGAGACTGGAGGCCCAGGGAGTTTAGAGGTCTGGTGTGGTGGGGGAGGTGGGTGGGTTCATCCTACTGGAGATGGGAGGGGGTTGTATGGGTTATGGAACAGTTGGAGGGTAGACTGGGAGAGGAAAAAAATCTGGAGTGTAAAAATATAAAATTTATAAAATATAAAATATAAAAATGAAATAAAATAAAAAATATGGATCTGTATCATTTTTCTCTGGGGATAACAACATAGTTACTATTTTAACAAATTAGTAAACTCTGAAACTGAATATTCAACATTATCAGTATCAGCATGTGAGTAAGCATATGAGTAAGCATGTGAGTAAGCATGTGAGTAAGCATGTGAGTAAGCATGTGAGTAAACTTCACTCTGAAAAAACAATAGAAAAAAATTGAAACCACAAAGTATGCACAATGATGGCCTCTAAATACTTCAGTACTAGAGACAAAATACTAGTAAAAGTGACCACAATTATTTACACCTTTATTTGCACTCTGCTTTACCATGTGGCACAGCATTATTAATTTAGAATCTAGTATGGCTCTGTTGTTTCATATGACCCAAGAAACTACAGCAAAATTAATGATATGGGAATTTGGAGTCTTTGGAAGAGCATCCCATGAACAAAACCAAACCAACTTGCTAGCAGACTTAGAGTGGTTGTCAACCCCACTGAACGATAATAGACCAATACCATCATAGATCTACAGCTGACTGTAAACACAGGAGTGAACATGGCTGTATCTCAAAATACTCAGCCCAGCTGAGACCAAATTGTAGGTCCCTGGAGTGAGTGCGTGAAGTAGTAGTTTTTTTTAAGATATAATACATTGAGGCTGGCTGTTACATACTGAATCTGACTCAATACAAATAAGAAAACAGCATTGTTGAATAGTCTTCATATTTTGTCTGCTTTTGCTAGAAGACACCCCAACAGAACTTCCTCCAATCCATTTGCAGTACTATTTTGAGAATTGCACCCATCATATGACAGTTTTACTGTTAGTTTGGCTTTATTCCCAGCTAGGAGACCCAGGAGTTCACCAAAGGACCCTAGAGGTGCTGTGTCCACATTACTACACAAAAAGGAGAAAACTCCTTGGAAACTGGTTGATCAGATGTGTTGTGAACATTTCACCTTCTGACCTATGACAGACATTTCCTGAGGTACTAGACGTCTTTTGTGATGCCACCCAAGTGGCAGGACCAAGCAAACCTGCCTAATTAAACTACTCTAATTCCAAAGCTATTCTGAGCAGAGCAATGTATAAAGACTGTGTCACTGTTAAAAATTGACAAGAAATTGCTAAAGATGATTTCTAAGACAGTATTCACAATCATGATAATTTACATTTTCATATTTCTTCCTCTCTAATAAATCTATATAGAAGCCTGAACAATGTGAAGGAGCTGCCATACGTAAGGTGTTCTTTGTTGCGGGCAGGAACAAGCAAATGAGCTCTAGAAAATGAAACAGAATAAACAGAAGGGAAGTTGATGACAAGATGAAATGATAAAGAACATCGAAGGGGAAATTCACAGAGGAGAAAATGGAATTTGTTTTTCTCAGAGTTCAAGGTTCAAAGCTTTAGTAAGGAAGAATTTAATTCAGGTTTATCGCTGTTTTTCCAGCAAATTCCCCATAACACTAGAAAGAGTTTTTCACTCCTCCTGCTTGTCACAGTAGTGCCAAACTCTTCCCTTACAAGTACTACTCGCCATCTCTGACTGTCATGAGTAGGCTTTGTTCCAACTCTACAAGAACACAACTCTGTAGAGCTACAGTAGAGAGTGGCCACATACCTTTACCTCCTCAAACACATGCGCCACCCCATGGCACCCAGAAGTCCCTCATGGAGTTAAACAGCACAGAACAAAAGTCAACCGTTGCAACAAAATACAGTTGACTTTTTAAGTTTTTGAAGGCAGTTTCCACAGTCTCCATGTTCTCTGTCCCACAAGGTCTAAAAGTTTGAAGCAAGGCGTCTTGTCCAGTCCGAGATAAAGGCAAGCAAAGGTGGGTCAGGAACATATGTCCAATACATGTGACAATCATCATTATCAGTGCATTCAGCAAGCTTACAGGTCAGCATCATCCTTTGTCCCGGCATCAACATGTCTCACCAATCACTCTGGCAGCTAGTACACTCCTGCAGCATCCTGAGGAAAGAACAGAAACATGCTCTCTTCCCCATAATGAGTACCTGATTGGGGTCAGCCATATGCCAGTAATTGGATCCCTTCACTTCACCTAAGCATAAGCATGCCTAGTTGTCAGACGCTGCAGACACTCAGGCAGTTCCTTGGCATCCAAATTTTAAAATTTTTAAAAGAAAAACAGCATGATTTAAGTAATTGTGTGGTGTATGGGGATATAACTCCCCCTTTTTTATTTCATGAAGATATTGTTTTAAAGTTCCACAATGCCTGTTTCACAATACCTTGCCCTGGAGGAGAATAAAGACTCTCAGTAATATGGGTAATATTAAATTGTCTACACAGCGTCTCAAATGGCTGCAATAGCCAGTTCCATTACCTGTTTTAATCTGACTGGGAAAACCCAGTATAGAAAAACAATGCAGGCAATGACTAATTACATATTTTTAGTTGCTTCTCCTGTTAAAGCAGCTGCAACCAGAAAACCTGTAAAAGTTTCAAAAGTCACAAATAAACATTTTAATTTTCCAAAACCAGAAATATGAGTAGCACCCATTTAACATAATTTATGAGGTATAAGTCCTCAAATATTAACACCATTATGTGGTTTTTTGAGGCAGCTCCAGGCAAGAATTTGACATTGGACTAGGACAGGGCAGTAAGCTCAGAGAGGAATCTGATTTTAGGCTAGAACAAAGAAGTTGACTTCCGGTTAAGAAGATGACTTTGGGCTAGGACAGGGAAGTAGACTTGGTCATCCTGATAAGTCCTTAGAAACAGTGAACACAGGACTTTGTTTACTGTCTTGCTTGTTCCTTGACTATTTGTGCTTATTGTCCTGTCCGTTCCTTAACCGAGCACTGACCTTATTATTTGCGTGTAATTAAATGGTATAAAAGCAGACTAGGAAGAAGTAGATCTGCCTCAGCCTTAGAACTGACTAGAGTCATGCTAAAAAAAATACAGAGGAATAAGTTCATTTTACAAAAGAATGAAATCACCATGCTGCTGCCTCTGACTATAGTGCCCTCCCCTGACCAAACATCATCCATGAGAATTTTGTGTCCTTGTGTGAACCCAGGGCACTGCTAACTCTACCCCAGCCCTAACTCCCTCAGCCTTTCCTCTGTGCCTCTCTCCTCTGATTATATCACTGGCTGATTTGAAGAAGCACTCTCTACCAGGGACCCAATAGCCACCACCTGCATGAGATCTGGACTGGGTAATAGTGACTAGTAATAGTTAGAGGACACCAGTAACAGTAATGAAACATTAAGCCAACAGAGATGAAAATAGATATCCAAGAAAGACTTTAAACATCATAACTCATGATGCTAGATCTCAATACAAAAAAATATAAACACACACAGTAAGAACACCTCTTCCAGAAGTCAGAAACCCTACTGCAATAGGCTCTGAGAACAGCAATTGAAGTGAAGCACAAGAAAAGGACTACAAAGTAGAAATTGTATGTTCAAGAACCTTAAAAGCATGTAGGCAAAGGTCGAAATGAAGACTGTAAAAGCACACATGAACAAAATAATGAAAACAATTCAAGAAAAGAAAAGTTGCTAGGAGCCAAGCCCCCTTACACACCCTCTGTCTCAGGAATGTTTGAGGAATGTCAAGCCCACTTACACCCTCTGAGAAACCTAGCCAGTTATCCATTCTTATCAATGTATCTGCAATTTACGGTTTAGGGTTATAGGGAGGGTGGTGGCAGTGATGGGTCAGTCCTGAGTCCTAGGTAACCTTCCTGCCTACTTGTCTTTATAAGCCGCTGTTTTTAATTAAAGTTTGAGAGCTTGACCAGACCATAGACTTGCTCTCCTTCGTGCTTCTTGTCCCCCATTCTTTTGCCCCATCCTAGGTCTCCGCTGAACCCCAAAAGGCCGGGGCTGAAAGTAGAATTTAACAAACAAATATAACATGACACAAACACAAACTGAAATAAAACTAGAAATAAAATGTTGAAATCACAAACAACCGGATTCTTCCGGTTTCTGCCTGTGCCTTGAGCTGACCCAGTCCCACAGCTCGGTTTACCCAGATGTCATGGGGGAGAAAGATGGACTCGCAGAAGTGCAGACAATCCTGAGAGCAAAGGGAGACCACCACTTCTGTTCACATTTCTGGCTCAAGAGGAAGCTGCCTTGAGTCCTCTGGATACAGGAACTGAGGAGCAGTCTTGAACAAGGTATTTCTGGTTTCCCACTTGCACCCTGAACTGATCCTATGACTTGGCTCTCTGTACATAGTCCCAATGGAAGAAAGTTGGTCTCCAGGAGTGCTGACACACAGGCTGACAGGAGAGTCAAGCCACTGTCAAAGACAGCAAGAACAGCTAACATCAAAGATAACCAGATGGCTAGAGGCAAGCAGAGGAACATAAGCAAAAGAAACCAAGACAACTTGGCATCCTTAGAGCCCAGTTCTCCTAACAAAGCAAATACTGGATAATCCAACACACCAGAAAAGCAAGATTTGCATTTCAAATCACATCTCCTGATGATGATAGAGGACTTTTAGAAAGATATAAATAACTCACTTAACGAAATACAGGTCAACACTAGTAAACAAGTAGAAGCCCTTAAAAAGGAAATAAAAAAAATCCCTTAAAGAACTACAGGAAAACACAAACAAACAAGTGAAAGAATTGAACAAAACCATCCAGGATCTAAAAATGGAAATAGAAATAGTAAAGAAGTTACAAAGGGAGAAAGCTCTGGAGATAGAAAACCTAGGAAAGAGATTAGGAGTCATAGACACAAGTATCACAAACAGAATACAAAAGATAGAAGAGAGAATCTCAGGGACAGAAGATAACATAGAAAACACTGACACAACCATCAAAGAAAATGTAAAACACAAAAAGCTCCTAACCCAAAACATCCAGAAAATCTAAGAAACAATGAGAATATTAAACCTAAGGATAATAGGTATAGAAGAAAGCAAAGATTCCCAACTTAAAGGGCCAGTAAATATCTTAAACAAAATTATAGAAGAAAACTTCCCTAACCTAAAGAAAGAGATGTCCATAAACATATAAGAAGCCTACAGAACTCCAAACAGAATAGACCAGAAAAGAAATTCCTCCCTTCACATAATAGTCAAAACACAAAATGCACAAAACAAATAAAGAATATTAAAAGCAGTAAGGGACAAAAGTCAAGTAACATATAAAGTCAGACCTATCAAAATTATACCAGACTTCACACCAGAGACTATGAAAGACAGAAGATCCTGGGAGGATGTCACACAGACCCTTAGAGAACACAAATGCCAGCCCAGGCTACTATAGTCAGCAAAACTCAACATAGATGGAGAAACCAAGATATTCCATGACAAAATCAAATTTACACAATATCTTTCCATAAATTCAGCCCTACAAAGGATAATACATGGAAAACTCCAGTTCAAGGAGGGAAACCACACAAACATAATTCCACCTCCAATAACAAAAATAACAAGAAACAACAACCACTATTCCTTAATATGGACTCAATTCACCAATAAAAAAAAATAGACTATCAGACTGGATATATAAAGAGGAGCCAGCATTTTGCTGCATACAGGAAACATACTTCAATGACAATGACAGAGTCTGCCTCAGAGTAAAAGGCTAGAAAACAATTTTCCAAGCAAATGGTCCCAAGAAACAAGCTGGAGTAGCCACTCTAATAGTGAATAAAATCAACTTTCAACCAAAAGTTATCAAAGAAGATAAAGAAGGATATTTCATATTCTTCAAAGGAATAATCACCAAAATCTACTCTCAATCCTGAATATCTATGCCCCAAATCCAAGGGCACCTACATTCATAAAAGAAACCTTAATGAAGTTCAAAGCATATTTTGCACCTCACGCAATAATAGTGGGAGACTTGAAAACCCCACTCTCAGCAGTGGACAGATCATGGAAACGGAAACTAAACAGAGATACAGTGAATCTAACTAAAGTTATGAACCAAACGAATTTAACAAATATCTGTAAAAAAATTACATCCTAAAACAAAAGAATATACCTTCTTCTCAGCACCTCAGGGTACCTTCTCCAAAATTGACCATATAATTGCCCACAAAACAGGTCTCAACAAATACAAGATGATTGAATAATCCCATGTATCCTATCAGATCACCACAGACTAAGGCTAGTCTTCAATAACAACAGAAACAACAGAAAGTCCACATACACATGTAAGCTGAACACTGCTGTACTCAATGATAACTTGGTCAAGGAAGAAATCAAGTAAGAAATTAAAAACTTTTTAGAATTTAGTGAAAAGGAAGGCACAACATACCAATACCCATACACAACATACACAATGAAAGAAGTGCTAAGAGTGCTCATAGCTCTGAGTGCCTCCAAGAAGAAACAGGAGAGAGCATACATTAGCAGCTTCAAAGCACGCCTAAAAGCTCTAGAACAAAAAGAAGCAAATACATCCAAGAGGAGTAGAGAGCAGGAAATAATCAAACTAAGGGCTGAAATTAACCAAGTAGAAACAAAAAGAACTATACAAGAATCAACAAAACCAGGAGCTGGCTCCTTGAGAAAATCAAGAAGCTAGATTAAACCCTTAGCCAGACTAACCAGAGGGCACAGAGAGTGTATCCAAACTAACAAACTCAGAAAAGAAAAGGAGTTATAACAACTGAATCTGAGTAAATTTTAAAAAAAATCATCAGATCCTACTACAAAGTCTAAATTCAACAAAACTGGAAAATCTGGAGGAAATGGACAATTTTCTAGACAGATACCAGGTACCAAAGTTAAAGCAGGATTAAATAAACCATCTAAACAGTCCCATAACTCCTCAAGAAATAGAATCAGTTATTTAAAAATCTCCCAACCAAAAAAAAGTCCAGGACCAGATGGGTTTAGTGTAGAATTCTATTAGACCTTCATAGAAGACCTAATACCAATACTGCCCAAACTTTTCCACAAAGTAGAAACAGAAGGAACACTACCCAATTTCTTCTATGAAGGCAGAATTACACTTGTACTTAAACCACACAAAGACCCAACAAAGTAAGAGAACTTCAGACCAATTTCTCTTATGACTATCATACAAAAATACTCAATAAAATTCTTGCAATCCAAATCCAAGAACACATCGAACCAATCAACCATCATGATCAAGTAAGCTTCATTCCAGGGATGCAGGGATTGTTCAATATTCTGAAATCTATCAACATAAGCCACTATATAAAACAACTCAAAGGAAAAAAAAACACACATTATCATCTCATTAGAAGCTGAGAAAGCATTTGACAAAATTCAACACCCCTTCATGTTAAAAGTCTTGGAAAGATCAGGAATTCAAGGCCCATCCTAAACATAGTAAAAGCAATATACAGCAAACCAGTAGCTAACGTTAAACTGAATGGAGAGAAACGTGTAGCAACCCTACTAAAATCAGGGACTAGGCAAGGCTTCCCACTCTCCCCCTACCTATTCGATATAGTACTCAAAGTCCTAGCCAGAGCAATCAGAAAAGAAAAGGAGATCAAAAGGATACAAACTAGAGAGGAAGAAGTCAAAACATCAAAATTTTCAGATGATTCGATACTATACTTAAGTGTCCCCAAAAGTTCTACCAGAGAACTCCTAAGCCTGATAAACAACTTTAGCAAAGTGGCTGGATATAAAATTAACTCAAACAAATCAGTAGTCTTCCTCTACTCAAAAGATTAAACAGGCTGAGGAAGAAATGTGGGAAATTGAACCCTTCACAATAGTCACAAATAATATAACTCTATACCAAGCAAGTGAAATATCTGTATGACTAGAAGAACTTCAAGTCTCTGAAGAAAGAAATCGAAGATCTCAGATGGAAAGATCTTCCATGACCATAGGTTGGCAGAATAAATATTATAAAAATGGCCATGTTGCCAAAAGCAATCTACTGATTCAATGCAATCCGCACCAAAATTCCAACTCGTTCTTCATAAAGTTATAAAGAGAAATTTGCAAATTCATTTGTTGTAACAAAAAACCCAGGATAGCAAAAACTATCCTCAACAATAATAGAACTTCTGAAGGAAATTATCATCCCTGACCTCAAGCTATATTACAGAGCAATAGTGATAGTAAGTATTCATACAGAGACAGGCAGGTACATCAATGTAATAGAATTTAAGACCCAGAAATTAATCCACATACCTATGGTCACTTGACCTTTGACAAAGGAAATAAAACCATCCAATGGAGGGGAAAAAGCATATTCAATGAATGGTGCTAGTTCATCTGGTGGTCAGCATGTAGAAGAGTACATATTGATCCATTCTTAACACCTTGTGTACAAAGCTCAAGTCCAAGTGGATCAAGGACCTCCACATAAAACCAGATACATGGAAACTAGAAGAAAAAGTGGAGAAGAGGTTCAAACACGTGTGCAATGGGGAAATTTTCCTGAACAGAACAGCAATAGCTTATGCTCTGCGATCAAGAATGGAAAATGGGACCTCATAAAATTGAAAAGCTTCTGTATGGTAAAGGACATTGTTTTTAGGACAAAACAGCCACCAACAGATTGGGAAAAGATCTTTACCAACCCTACATCTGACAGAGGGCTAATAAAGAATTCAAGAAGCTAGAGTCCAGAGAACCAAAAAAATCTTATAAAAATGGTGTACAGAGCTAAACAAGGAATTCTCAGCTGAGGAGTATTGAATGACTGAGAAGAACCTAAAGAAATGTTCAACATCCTTAGTCATCAGGAAAATGCAAATCAAAATAACCCTGAAATTCTACCTCACGCCAGTCAGCATGGCTAAGATCAAAAACTCAGGTGAAAACAGAAGCTGGCAAGGATATGGAGAAAGAGGAATACTCCTCCATTTTGGGTGGAATTGCAAAGTGGTACAACCACTCTGGAAATCAGTCTGGAGGTTCCTCAGAAAATTAGACATAGTACTACCTGAGGACCAAGCTATACCATTCCTAGGCATATATCCAAGAGATATTCCAATATATAGCAAGGACACATGCTCCACTATGTTCATACCAGCCTTATTTATAATAGCCAGAAGCTGGAAAGAACCCAAATGCCTTTCAACAGAGGAATGGATGCAGAAAATGTGGTACATCTACACAATGGAGCACTACTCAGCTATTAAAAACAATTCACTTGGGGTTGGGTATTTAGCTCAGTGGTAGAGCACTTGCCTAGGAAGCGCAAGGCCCTGGGTTCGGTCCCCAGTTCCGAAAAAAAGAACCCCCCAAAAAAAATTCACTTCATGAAATTCTTAGGCAAATGAATGGAACTAGAAAATTTCATCCTGAGAAAGGTAAACCAATCACAAAAAAACACACATGGTATGCACTCACTGATAAGTGGATATTAGCCCAAAAGCTCGAATTAACCAAGATACAATCCACAGACCACATGAATCTCAATAAGAAGGATGATTAAAGTATGGATGCTTCAGTCCTTCTTAGAAGGGGGAAAATATTCATAGGAGGAGATATGGAGACAAAGTTTAGAGTATAGACTGCAGGAATGGCCATTCAAAGACTGCCCTACCTTGGGACCCAGCCCATATACATACAGCCACCAAACCCAGACAACATTGCTGATGCCAAGAAGTGCATGCTGACAGGAGCCTGATATAGTCCCCTCCTGAGCGTGTACAGTGCCAGAGCATGACAATTATAGAGGCAAATGCTCCTGGTCAACCATTGAGCTGAGAGTTAGAGAAAGGATTAAAGGAATTTAAAGAGTTTGCAACCCCATAAAACGACAATACCAACCAAACAGAGCTCCTAGGCATTAAAGTACTACCCAGAGTGCAACAGACCCATGGCTACAGCTGTATATGTAGCAGAGGATGGCCTTGTTGGGCACCAATGGGACCAGAAGCCTTTGGTCCTGCCAAGGCTGGAAACCCCAGTGGAGGGAAATAACAGGGTAGCGTGGCAGGAAGGGGTGCATGGATGTGTGGTGGAACAGTGTGGGGGGGGGTAGATGGGGTAGATGGAGGCAAAGGATAGAAAAATGTATTCCAAGCAAATCAACCCAAGAAATTTCACTAAAATCAGGAACAAGACAAAGATGTCTATTGTCTTCATATCTATTTGACATAATACTTGAAGGATTAGCTAGACCAATAATACAACTGAAGATAATCAAGGAAATAGAAATTGGAAAGGAAGAAGTCAAAGTATCTTTATTTGCAAATGATACAATTTTTTAAGTTACTTAATTTATTTACATTCCAAATGTTGCCACTATTCCTGGTCCTCCATCCTTGAGTTCTTTACCCCATCCTCTCTTCCCTTTGCCTCTGAGAGGGTACTCCCCCAACCCCTGAGTCACCCAACCCCCATGTACTCACACGCCCCCACTTTACCTCCCTCCAATATACCTGTTCCCTGGGGCATCAAGTCTTTGAAGGATTAGGTGTGTCCTTTCCCACAAGGCCAGACAAGGCAGTCCTCTGCTACATACATCCCAGGAGCCAAGGACCAGCCCATGTATGCCCTTTGATTGGTGGCTTAGCCTCTTGGAGCTCTGAGGGGCTAGGTTAGTTGAGACTGTTGTTCTTCCTATGGGGTTGCCATAGTCTCCAGCTCCTTCAATCCTTCCCCAACTCCTCCACAGGGGTCTCAGACCTCAGTACAATGGTTGGCTGTAATTATGTGCATCTGTCTCAGTCAGCTGCTGGTAGAACCTCTCAAAGGACCACTATGCTAGGCTCTTGTCTGCAAGCACAACATAGCATCTTTAATAGTGTCAGGATTTGGTGTCTGTCCATGGGATAGATCCCAAGTTGGGTCAGTCACTGGTTGGCCTTTCTTTCTGTCTCTGCTCTTTTTTGTCCCTGCATTTCCTTAAGACAGGAGCAATTCTGGGTAGAAAATTTTGAAGATGGGTGGATGGTCCAATCCCTGCACTGGAGGCCCTGGGTCTCTTCACGTTCCATCTCCTCACTGTTGGGTATTTCAGCTTAGGTCATTCTCATTAAGTCCTGCGAGTCTCTCACATCTTAGGTCTCTGGGACATTTTAGATATTTCCCTGACCCCTGCCGTGTTGCATGTAATTTTTAAAACATGGTAGCTCTTTCTTAAAATCTTTGAATTCCCTCAACTTCTTGCAGCTAGCTCTGCCAAGCTGCCAACAACCACCCCAACTGTGCCCTTTCTCCTGCCCACCTTAGTTGCCTCAGATAGAAAACACCAGGCAGCCTTAGTATTTTAAAACTAGCCAGATAACTCTGGTGGGTGAAGAATATCCTGCCCCATCCTCGTTGGCCTCACCCCTAAAGGAGGTTACAAACTATACCTGCCCCAAGACCTATGTTTGATGCTTCTTCCACTCCACTCCCTCTTGTCCCTTTCTCTTTCTCCTTTTCCCTTCACCCAGTGACTGGCTTCTGCCTCTTTTACTTACACAATCGAGAACAAATTAGGAAACCAATACCTCCCTACACTGCCCCCCACAGCTGCATATTTCTATTCATTCTCCTGGTCCTATAGGCTTCTCTCCTGTCTTCCACATACCTGATCCTGCTCTCCTTTTCCTTCCAGCATCCTCTCTCCCTCCCATGTCCTTCCCTTCCTCTGCCTCTGGTGATTATTTTGTTCCCCCTTCTAAGTGGAATTGAAACATCCACTTGAGCCTTCCTTCTTGTTAAACTTCATATAGTCTGTGAGTTGTATCATGGATATTTTGTACTTTTCGATTAATATCCACTTATCAGTGAGTACATACCATTGGTTTTGAGTCTGGGTTACCTCTCTCAGTATAATACTTTCTAGGAAAATTTTCTGAACAGAGCATGAATGACTCAGGCTCTAAGATCAACAATTGACAAATGGGACCTATGAAACTACAAAACTTCTATAAGGCATAAGACACCATCAATAGGACAAAATAGCAACCCACAGATTGGGAAAAGATCTTCATTAACCCTACATCCGATAAAGGGCTAATATCCAAAATACATAAAGAACTCAAGAAGTTAGACTCTAAAAAAAATAAACAAACAAATAAACCAATTAAAAAGTGGGGTACACAGCTAAACAGAATTCTCAACAGAGGACTTTCAAATGGGTGACAAGTATTTAAAGAAATGTTCAATATCCTTAGTCATCAGATAAACGAAAATCAAAACAACATCTTACACCAATCAGAACAGCTATGATCAAAACCTCAAGTGAAAGAAGATGCTGTCGAAGAAGTAGAGAAAGAGGAACACTATTCCATTGCTTATAGGATTGCAAACCGGTATTATGATTCTGGAAGTCAATATCAATTCCTCAGAGAATTGGAAATAGTTCTACTTGAAGACCCAACTTTACCACTCCAGGGCATATAACCAAAAAGACGTTCTACCATACTACAAGGCACATGCTCTACTATGTTTACAGCAGCCTTATCCAGAAACGCCAGACACTGGAAACAACCCAGATGTTCCTCGGATGAAGAACAGATGATATGATTTTATAAATAAAAGACCCAAAGATTCCACAAAGAAATTCCTGCCACTTATACACCCTCTCAGCAAAGTAGCAGGACACAAAATTAACACACAAAAGTGGTAGCCTTCCTACCTTCAAATGGCAATTATGTAGAGAGAAATCAAAGTAACAACACCTTCATAACAGCCTGGAAAAGGTCCTGTTATAAACTCTAGCCAAGAAAATGAAAGAGTTGTTCAAAAAACTTAAAGGCATTGAAGAAAGGAATTGAAAACACACCCAGAAGATAGAAGGATTCCCCCATGCTCATAGATCTGTAGGATTCATATTACGAAAATGCTCATCCTACCAACAGCAATCTACAGGTTCAGTGTAATTCCCATCAACATTTTAACATTAAAAATCAATCTTCAGCTTCATATGGAAACACAAAAAACAGGATAGTTAAAATAATCCTGAATAGTAAAAGAAGTGCTGGGATTATCACCAGCACAGATTTCATGCTGTATTACAGAGCTACAGTAATAAAAGCATCCTGGTATTTACCACTGACATTCACAGGCAAAGGAAAACTCAGTCTTCTGCAGCCAAGTGTCACCCTGTATATCAATCACACCCAGGGTAGATCCCATGCTCAGGAGAAGCCAGTTAACAAAAAAGAACCCCATGCTGGAGTGTTTGTTTTGGTTTGGTTTATTTATTTATCTATTTATTTATTTATTTATTTACTTTAATTGGTCTTTTACTTCTTTTTCTGATGTTCATTATGTGGTTTTGGTGTTTTTTAAGACAGATAAACATGAAACATTACTTAAGTATTGGTATAGCAATAGTTTACAACATATACGCTATTTAGAAAAATTTTAAGATATTTATAAGTAACAGAATAATAGTATATGGAAATAATGTTAAAGAAATTCTTTAAGAACATTAGGAAGGTCCGTAATGTTGTAAAACTGCCAGTCAACTTAATTTCTAATAAAATTTTATAAAGTCAAATAAGTCTAAAACTCATAAAGATAAAATTTGGCCAAATTCCTTTGCAGAAACTAAGTAAGAAATATTTTTAGAGCTTTATTAAAGTGTACTTAAATTTTCAAAAATGAAGACATTATAGCTAATTTTATCCATATAAAAGAACCAGGACAAGGGAATATCAAAAGCTTAAACACAACCTCACACAAAAATCACGTGAGATATAAAGATAGCTTCATCTATTAGAAAATAATCTAGTCAATAAATATCGCTAGCATTATTGCTGACTTGTGTGATGAAACACTATGCCATTAAATATTATTATGCTAGTAAATAAAAACTGAAGCTGAGTCTCTGACTCACATCCTGCACAATTATTGCAACCAAATAAAACGAAGGTTAAATATTATAGAGAAAAATTAAGAAACTCTTTAGAAAAAAAACAACAAACACAAGAGTCTATTTTCTGACTTGAAACATACCTAACTACACAGCTGATCTGGAATGTCAAATCAGTATAAAATGTCCCATAGCACAAAAACTACTCACAGAGTTCCTATAAATCCCCAAACAGCAAAAGTTAAATGACAGATTTTAGTGACAACATTAACTTTTATAAATAAAATAAATGGCAAACACAAAATTCAGATTAATGGCACCTCTGTGCATTCAGTTATAAAGAACTGACAAGAAAGGTTCCATCAACTAAATGCAGTAGAATTTGTTACCTCGTGAGTCTTTACCACACGCTACTTATTATCATGCTTAATAAATTATTTGTATGACATATTATTGATATGTTGCAACTATAAAGTTTAAAATCAAATCTTAATTTCAAAAAAAATTATTTCAGTTCATTTTACAGAGACTGATTTAGCCATAACTGGACATCTTTAAAAATCTACGTCAGTTGGATATGTGAGGTGTAGCAAATAGAGTTTCTTGTCATTGAAGTTATTCAGACATATTTTAAGATAAAACTGACTTAATTGACTAAACTGACTTCTACACCTGAAAGATACTAATTAGTCAGATGAGTTATTGAGCGAATTCCTTTAACTGTTCTTTTCAGCCAAATTACTAATAGTACAGGGTTCATATTTAATAGGGACACACCTTTCCATCCCAAAATTAGAGTCAATCAATCAATCAATTGGAAGCCAGATCACACCCACCATCCTCAAATGAATGGCTTGCCTTTGTTTTCCTTGAAATGATTTAATTTATTCATTAAAAGTCATTTTTCCTTGGATAGGAAAGAGAAAGTAAAAAGGACAGTGTGTGTGTGTGTGTGTGTGTGTGTGTGTGTGTGTGTGTGTGTGTGTGTGTGTAACTATTTTCATTATTTTCAGGAGAAGATGTTTGCTGTATGCAAAGATGGTATTGAAGGCGGTCTGGGCAGGTAATAAGTTGTAGACATGATCTTAGACATGTGCAAGCTTTTAGTCTTCATAGACTCTGGGTTGAAGGTAGAAAGCCCCTTCACTTTTGTTAAATATTCCTCAACCTTTATTACTAAGCTTAAAAATGACACTGCAAATACCTAGAGTGTCACTCACAGGAAACCTCTAAAATTAAAAGTAAAGACATGATAAATTTATTCATGCCAACTCATAAAATAGGAAGGAAAGGCAGTTCTCAGAGTCTGGAAAGGAAAGACAGATGCCAGAAAGACTATGCATTGCTAGTGGATAAAGAAGCAGCCCATGCTTGAGGTCACACAAGTGACTTGTCCCCACAGAGAACCCTATCACAGGTGCCTCCCACCGACAGAGACCTAGTGCTAACCCACCTTCCCCAAGTCTGTTTAACACTAGCTTATGTTGTTAAATCACAGGATGACTATAGCCTAGATGTATGGTTTATATCAGATGGGGCACAGGAAAACAGCAACACCAAATACTAAAGGTAAATTTTGTTCCCTTCACATCAGTACGTTAGAGATGTGTCATGTGGATGTGCTTGGGGAGAGGGTCAATTATGTCACTGAGGAGAAGACAGTAGTGACCAGTAGGGATCCCTGTGCAGCAAAATAATGTGAATCCGCTGCTATAGACTGATACCTTCAAATATGCACCAAGTTTCTCTTTTCTGTCATTTTGGGGGTCAAGGAATAAAAATATAGGTCTTGAAGGATAAAGCAGAAGATTATTGACACACATTAGTCACATATTAATATATATAATCACTATTGACACATATTAATTTTACTTGCCTGGAAGCGACTAAAAAAAAAGGCATCTCTTGGTGGGTCACGTGACTTTGCCCGTTCTCCAAGCAGATCTCTCTTATCCGGACAGCGTGTGGAGGAGCCTGGGGACTCTGTGGAAGTTTTCGCGCTGATGCAGAAAGAAAGTCGCTGAATGGATAAATAAGGATGGCCTTGCTCCTGGTCTCCTTGCTGGCATTCTTGGGCACGGGATCTGGATGTCATCACTGGCTGTGTCATTGCTCTAATAGGGTCTTTCTCTGCCAAGACAGCAAGGTGACAGAGATTCCGACCGACCTCCCCCGGAACGCCATTGAACTGTGAGTATCACCGCGGGGACAGCTGTGTGGTTCCCATTTGAGCATTGAGTACTATTATTATTTTCCTATTAGACTGATATCTGCTGGGCTGAAATATTTCTGGCCTGACCAAAGGCTACAGTAGAACACACTCCCCCAGACAGACACTTCTGTCCTGTGACTTTCCAAGGCGAGTTGGCGAGAGTTTATATTGGCATTTGTCAGGGAAGGCCAGTGTGGAAACTTGAATCTTAGGGAAAGGGGGAGGGGTAGTTTGGAGGACATATTTATGCTAGGGGTAAATTCACACTCCCTAGAGAAGCAGGAAAACTAAAAGGGAAAACAAGCAGAGTAGAATACTTAGGAGACCTACACCTGGAAGCCTGAAATGCTGGCCTCAGCCAGCTGCACACACTGGATCTCAAGGAGCGCCTGTGGCTTTGCAAACAGCACAGATAGTTCTGGGTTCTGAGGTTCTTCTTAACTGGAGAAAGGGAGCCCGAGGTGAGGGGAGAGAGTGTGATGCAGGAGAATGACTAAGAGGGAGAAAGAACACAGAGGGGAAAGTGATGCCAACTTTAGGTTTTGCTTAACTATTTAAACAGGAAGTATACATTCTCCTAGAATTGGACAAGAATGGGACATACCTCATCCTATCTCTTCTCTTTGCAATTTGGAATCTAGTGGCCACACACCAAAGAAGTTTCCAAACTCTCACAACGTGTTGAAAGGGATCCAGAGCATAGGACACGGAGTTCTGCCCTCTCAAAAAGTTCTCTCCTGCCACACCAGACATGGGCTCTTTGATTGTTCCGGTAACACTTCCTTAGGAAGTGCAGGTGGGAAGCCGATGGCAACAATCTCCAGTTTTTCACTCTTAGCTGTGATTGGGAATCTCAGATTGTCCTTTTAGGAGAATGTGTGGAATTTAGCACTCTCCGTTGACCTCTCAACTCAACAGCTACTGTACGAGGCAGTTGCAGAGAAGGGAAAACACTGACCAGCTCTGTATTTTGGCTACACTGCCCAGATGACACCGTTCTTCCAGACAATGCTGAAGAATGTGCTGTGTACACACCCAGTCTAGTGTATGAGGTCTCCAAACACAGGGAAGGCCAATGCGCCCGGAACTCCTGCAAGTTATCTGCACCTGAGTCCTTTAAGGAATACCCTCCCTGCGCCTCTGCTTTCTACCTTCAACGTGGTTTTAATGCTTGGCTGGGTGGCTGTGCCATAGATACAGATCCCTTCCTCTCTTCACTGATTCACCTCTCTCTGGGTCTCTTCTATTGCCTCCCATGTGACTCTGTGTTTCCAACAGTGGTGCCCACGTTATGAAGTAAATATTTCCTATACATTTAATTATTGAGTAGCATTCCACTACACTCCCAGATGTGCCCCACCCCCATGCCTGGCTGTCTAGTGACAGTAATTTCTTCTTAAGAAGATGGATTTTTCCATTCTGCCTAGAAAAAGTTGGGTAACAAGAAAAGGGGGGAAAAGAGTAGGGAATAAAAAAAGGAAGGAATGAAGGAGAGGAGAGATGTGTGCATGATACTTAGTGAGCCCCAAAATGGCTTCTTTTTTTCTTACACTAACATATGAATGACTAAAATACGTCCCTGCTCAAGAGCACTTCATAGCCAAGGAACAAGCATGACCATGACCTGTTGTGATTTTATAGAAAGTGGGAGAATCTTAAACAGAATAGCAGAGAAAAGTCCATGCTCTTGACTCTGTGTAGCTCTAATTATTTATATACAATATAGGAAAATGCATAGAAACGAAAAGACAAATACATGCTGACTTGGCATTAACTGCTACCAGCCTTCCCAACTAGGGATGAGTTTGGAAACTCTGGGGATTATGTGAAGAAAATTTCTTCCTCCCCATAGGGCTTAAATCAGACTCTGCTAAGTGTAACCCAACAGTCTTCTTAATAAGTGTGCTGTGAAGGAAAAGATAAAGGGATAATTACTTTTGAAGTGTGTGTGTGTGTGTGTGTGTGAGAGAGAGAGAGAGAGAGAGAGAGAGAGAGAGAGAGAGAGAGAGAGAGAGAGAGAGAGAGAAGATAAAATGCCCAGAACATTCTTGGGAAAGAACATTTTTTCCATATATTAATAGGCCTAGGGTAAAGTGGAGCTTTGCCAAGGAAGTGAAACTGTGGACTCAGCCTGGTGTTCCTCACGCATCTTGCAGTGTTGGGTTTGGGTAAAGACTTTAGTGATGGCCATGTCAGGTAAGATTGGGTTGACTAGTTGAGCTTCACTGACTACAGTGGATTGATCCACCATCATGGAAAAGGGGTAGTACTCACATGGTGGAAAACAACTGTCTTTCTCTGGCCTTTCTGTCTAGTTTGTAGCAGTTTCCTTTCATATCTCTTATGTGCTGTGATCACCAATGGCCACTCATACCCTCTGATATGCCCATGCTGGTGTGAGTGGCAGAAGGACCAGAAGGGCACTGATGCAAGTGGATTCCATTTTGCAAACAGCTCCTGTGGCTTGCTTTATGCTCTGTATGTACTGGTTCACTGAAAGTCCTCAATGGAAGTGCAAGCACGGTGCTGCTGTTGCTTCTCAAAAGCATAGTAAACAGGACAACCTCAGGAAAGACCTCCATGCAGCTCCTTCATGCAGAACTAAACCAAATTTAAGTCTGTTTTTGTCTCCCCTGCATGCTGTGGGTAATGCATGTATTCTGACTACTTTCTATGGAAAAATGCCTATATGCTGTTCTTAGAGCTGGACTAGAAGTCATTCAGTCTCCTTTGCAGCTATTCAACTCAAGTGTGGCAGTGTAAAAGCAGACATAGACAAGCAAGGTACATGAATCAAATAGTCCTCAAAAAAAAAAAAACATTTTTTGTGTACATTGAAATTTAAATTTTACATCATCTTACAATGCAAAATCTTCTACTTTTCTAAATCTGTAAAAAAAAGATAAATAAATAAAATAAGAGGTAAAGAAAATATTTCTAGCTCATGATCTTTAAAAAAATCAATCACAAAAGTGTTACTTGATTATATATGACAGCCAGTTTGGTCCAGTCTAGTTTGCTTGTTGTCCACTCTTGCTTTAACTTACAGCTTCGAGGTAAGAGAATACATTGAATGTAAATTGCTCAAGTAGGGTCTAGCAACTTGAAGCATGGCACCACAGTGAGAACATTAAGCCAGACCAAGGGTCAAGAGTTGGAGCCACCCAAAGGGGGTTGACTGTCATTTTTAAAATGACTGTGACTAGTCAACAAAGACAGAATTAGTACCTCCCCACTGTGCCAGGAACTTATCCTCTCATCTGTGCTCCTGGCTATATGATAGAAATGACAGTGCATGCACAGGATTGCTATGGAGACTAAGCAAGACAGTGCCAGGAACAAACTTAGCACTATGTCTCCTGTGCTTTTCTTGTTCATAATGGTGGTGTTCACAAGTTGAAAACATTAGACAAACACACTCTCATGCATAGGGCTTTCATGAAGATTAGATCAGTTGAGAAGGTTAGGACTGATTTGGAAAATGATAAATTTTTATATAATCTGTCACTTCCCTGTTATATGTCATTGGGTGCAAAATTTAACCTTCATACACTGAGTAAACAAAGCCAACAACAACAACAATAAAACAAAACAAAACAACAAAACAACTTGGTATTTCCTCTGGCTGTCAGTATTTGCCAAGCACATAGGAAGCAGATTGATTCAGATCATCAAGAAAGCGATTCTGATTTCTGACTTATCGCAGAATCTGCTTCAGTTGGAGGTAGCCGCCAGATCTAGAAAGGTCTATGATCATTCTTCATTCTTGATGGAGTTGAAATTCTTGGAAAAAAAGAAAAAGTAAACATTCTCTCCAGGTCCAAAATTTTAAATCTAGAAGATACTCTGGATACAATCCTTTCCTCTAGTACAGTCTGTAATAGTTAAAGAGAGTCCGCTGATATCATTCTTGATTTAGGGAATGCTGAGCCCAGCTCCTGGCTGCCTGTGTTGGACTCTCTCCTTACAAATATGGGAATGTACAGTTGCAATCTCATTTGAAGCATTTACTTCGAATTCGTTCTTTGTAAATTTCTATTCCTTCTTGGCCTTGGATTCCTGGTATGGTTGCTTGGATTAGCTCCTTCCCCACATTCCACAGCTCTAGGCTATTTTTCAGTTAGAAACAAGTTTTTCTGACTCAGTCTTTGTTTAGCAGAACCTTAGCTCTGAGGGATAATATTTCAGTGTTCTGTGCAAAGAGGGATTGCAATGTGCCTTTGCCATGCCCACCAGTAGTATGATCCTCAAGGAAAATAGTCCATGGTGTTTTCAAACATAATTTTGGAGTGCCTTTTCCCCTAGGAGCATGTTTGGGGGGTTAAGATCCCATAAACAGATACTTTGGGAAAAGCTGGCTTATTCAACCCCCACTGCCAGAAAGAATTCCTTCTTGGTGGGAACCATGAGCAGGAATCCTAGCTCCTGAAACAGTCCTAACAAACATGAGACCTTGGGTAGCTTTTCATTGCATTGTGGCAATTTAAATGTGTCTGTCCTTATCGCCAAGGTGCTTCTAACACCTAGACTGTAACCACTAGAGAAACAGCCGTCACTTCTTACCACAGCATCCATGGTGATGACCTTCATCCTCTGACGGGAGGACTAGCCCTCCAAGGCTTTTCTAGTCCCCCATTATCCCTTCCTCTGAAATTTCTCTTCTTTCTCCAAAGCAGCCTGATCATTGTCATTCCATTCCCTCTGCAAAAAGCCATCATCACGAAGCATTATGTTCAAAAATAATGCAATAGCTCAGTAGCTTCCCTTTCTGGCTTATATCTCCTCACCCTCTAGTAGATGATCGAACTCACAGGCTGGAGGGTTTCTCTCAAACTGTATCTCTACCTCTCTGTCTTCATACAGACTCTTGCTTTAGTTGCACTGAGTTTCTTCTTGGCCTCTTGCTGTGCACACTAGTTAACATAATCACACTGGCAGTTTGTGTCTTTCATGACATCATCCATGGTCACTCGGTCTCTATTTAATCTTGCCTTCTTCTGAACCAGGATGCGGCTCATTTCACACTTCATCTTGCTTTGAGTTTAATTTTTCGTGTGTGTCTTATTTCTCCAACTGCAGTGAAAATGTCCCCTGTGCTGCTCATTGCATCTGGTTCAATGCAATACACATTCTGGGTCTTCAATTATGTGTTGAACAAATGCTTTAATAAATCAGGCAGAATTACATCTGGTTATTTGCTCTGCTACTCAGTATTGAAGAAAAGATTTCTATAAAAGATGATTACTACTCTCTCCTGCAGTGAACTATGATAGCATTTGATGGTGTTCTTGTTTTCCTTGTTTTACTATGTGTTTGTTTTAAAGAAAATGCCTATATATCTCTCTGGAATCTGTTAATTTATTCAGAAAGAGCAAAACAAGTCACCTAAGTTAAAAGTTGAATATTCTGTACACTAGGTAAGTCATTAAATTCTTTTGACTTGAGTTAACTGTGTCTGCATCTATATACTTATAAATATTAAAAAGATGGATGAAATTGCCTAAACAAAATCACTTTAAACCTGACAGAAATGTTCAAACAGAAATATATTTTTGCCAAATAGGACCAGATCTCAAACCTGGAATATTACCCATTTAATGTTCTTTAATTGTTACTCTGTCGCATTAGCCAAAAATCAAGTGCACATTGCCTGGGTGCCCAGTGCAGGCTTGTCCACTGCCTTGCCTTGTTTAGATGTTCCTTTGAAAGAAACAAACTCTTCTGCCTTAATGCTAATGCACACAGCATAATCCTTTCTCCTAACAAAAACCCCTATACTTACTTTATCGAAAATTGCCTATGGCCAATGTTTTGAATTTAATTGGGCTGCTAGAAAGGTTTGTATTCCCTGCAGAGGAATCAGAGAGAAAAAAATAAAGAAATACAGTGCCTTGAACAAGTAGAAATTACATTCCAAGGGAAAAATCTTTTAAAGCAGAAGATGAACTCTACCCTGAGAATTGGCTAAGAGCTATAATTTACAGAGGTATCATCAGCAATTGAAGGGTGGGGGCTTGATGGCATAGAACTCCGCTTGCTTCGTGAGGATAAAATCACACTACTGTACTGAGGGGTCCCTGCTACCCTTCCACACTAAAGAAGCCTGAATTTTAGAAAGAAGGGTGTATCATTCCAGAAGATGAGAAATTCATTTAACTTTTGAGTATCCTTCTCCAAACTACTTAATTCGGTTATCCAATCACTATAGTTGATTGGATTATATTTTTCTTTAAGCTGTTAGATTGTGACTCTCTAATTTAGTTTTATTTAGACTAGATTCTAGCTTATATATGCCTACAAGGTCAACTATGAAAGAGAGTAATTATTTTTAATTGCCTAGGATCTGATTATAATGAGATTTGGATGTTTGTTTCTGTTCTGACCTCTCCCTGAGATATCTGAAAGCCTGTTCTCTGTCTCTGACCTGGACATGCCATTACCTTGTTCATTCGTATGGAGTATGCCGCTGAGCTGAAACTCTTCAAATGATTATTTATATATATATATATATATATATATATATATATATATGAAACCAAGCCATGGAGTTGAACTCAATTAATTATTTAGTCTTAGGAGTGGTTTGAATTCATTCTCTCTCAGCTGTTCTTTCAAACCTTTCTCATCAAAGAGCAACATAGAACCCTTACACGGAGTCCTGTTTCAACAATTGCAGTAAATGTACATCTTCATAATGCCCTACTTGATGAAAACCTCTACAAAACAAAGGGCCCATAAGTTCAATTAAGTTTCAATGAAATAGAAAACTCAACTGACTGAGGATACTATGGAGAAAATTCTTATCTAGCATGCTGGAAAATGGAACTAGGATTCTGGTTCCTTTGATTCTGAAGTGCTTTCATTTTATGAATACCATCCAAGCAAACTTGCCAAAACCAATGGGATTCTCTTAGGCCTCAGATTCTAACAGTTGGGTAATAATTCTAGTTGTTAGACTTAATAGGTGAGGATTCCCTTGGGCTGAATGCATGGTTTTGTTACGTGAAAGCAGTTTGGATAATCCCCATACAGACACATAGATTGTTGTTATAGATTGACAGGGATTTTGAACAAGAATTTGCTAAGAATCTCAGCTCTGGCAATGACTTTGTGCCTAAATAAACAAAGCTGAGAGATTGCTGAGCATGCTGTCCCTTTAATGACCTCCTGAAGGACAACAGCAGTAGAAACAAAGGCTTCTGCTACCAAAGGGTCACAGTCTGAAGTTCCAAACTGTCGGGAGTAACATTCTACTGTATGAAAGTGTGTGAGATTGGTCTCAGAAAGACAGGATCCATCCCTAAAAGACAGTGTGGCCTATACTCATGCTTCCTCTTGTCTCATCCTCAGTCCATCAGTTATCCTTTGATCTTTCTGCCTCTCCTCTCTTGTAGCTCTGTGCTGAGCTCTTACCCTAACTTATTACCCTCTGTGATTCAACTCTCAGATTCAGGATAAAAGTCAGACATATTCTGGCATCAAGTCAACATCCCAGTGTCCTCTCCTATCCTTTCTGACCTCAACCCTGTTACACACACACTATTTTCTTATCCCTAGCTCTCAGATATATCTTCTATTTCCCTACCTAAACACAAATATTTTCTCTTATCTAAATATACTTTTTCTACTCCATTATTCCATTTTGAGACCACAGGAAAGTGGCTCATTTTTTCACAACATGTTCTTTTAACTACAAGCATTTATTGATTATATGTGCACAAGACACTTGCCAAGGACAAGCAATGTCCCTTCTCCAATGAAGTTGCAAAAAAAAAGCATCAAGTAAAAATTAAAGTTTTCCTCATTCCTGCTCATAGGAACCAACCCCCCAAAGAATAGTCATTGTGAAGACCACCAACTTGATAGTTTATTGCTTATGGAAGATAAAACAAACATTATGAGAACTAGTAGAAAAGAATGCCAGTGAAACTGAATGAGAACAGAGCTTCACATAGCACTGAAATAAGGTCAAGGGAGAGGCATCATCCTGTCAGCCTACATCTTTCTTGCTGACCACCCTATGGTTGATTTCAGGAGCTGTTCTAGGGCCACTTCTCAAATGTCTGTGGCTTAAAAGGCTGGAAACCATTTACTATATTTTACAAGGACAACATAGTCAAGAAATAAAAGATAATAACAATAAACACCAGCAAATTAATGGTAGGGCTTAATGGAACATGATCATATAATTACATTTAACTTTAAGTTTTGAAATTACGAAAATGGCAGGGTTGAGTCTTCTGAGCTGACATACTACTTGGAAGGCTCAGCAAGGAAGAAAGACTGGGGCTGTTGTCTTCCTCCAAATTCTTACTTTTCTCCAAAGCTACTGTGTTCCTAAATGTTGTCATGTGTTTGTTGGGTAAGATTTTGCCTATCAGTGGACTGTGGTTGCCGGATCCAGCCATCCATCAAGCAGTAGCATCACAGCAGTACCACCGCTAGCAGGACCACCAACACCAGCAGCAGCAGCAGCAGCAGCAGCAGCATCACCATTATCACAATCGCCACCACCACCACCAACACCAACACCAACACCAACACCAACACCAGCAGCACCTCTAGCAGCAGCAGCAGCATCACCATTATCACAATCGCCAGCAGCAGCAGCAGCAGCAGCAGCAGCAGCAGCAGCAGCAGCAGCAGCAGCAAGGGATGCATTCTCTTCAGAGTTGGAAATAGCAGTGACTTGCCTCACAAAGTCCATGGGCCTGCAGAAGCAATATACCTTCAAATATAAAGGGACACAAGCAGAGGATCCCTGAGAGCCCTGAACTCTTAAGGAATTTCTCTTTCTTCTCCATTTTTTTTCTCTTCTCCATTTTTAAACTCTTTTTGTGTGGCTGTATTAACTTTAGACTAGAAGAACAAATTAAATACAAAACAAAACAATCGCTTTCCATCTTCAGCCCACTGCATGAACCATCCACACAAGCCATCACCACTTCCATATACCTGCTATTGCTGCTTTCTGACCAGAGAAGGAAGATGCTTAGTGAGTAAACACTGTGGCCTTTGTCTTCATCTATATACTGAGAAAGGGAGAAAAATCATGCAACAAGAAATACTGGCTTAGGTTATAAAACTGAGACAGTAACAAAAAAATGTGAGTATTGTGACAGACAGCTGAGAGGTCATCTGGAATCCTGCCTGTAGTAGCCACACTGCTTATCACGCCCCTGAGATGAGAAACACCCTAGTTCGTTTGAGAAGAACACACAGTCTTAGAAAGGCATCTCATTCCCCCAAACAAACACTAGAGACGAGTGGAAGAAGAACAAACAGTTCTGACAGCCAGATAGAAAGCCCATAGAGGAACCCTTGGGAGCAGTTCTCTTGGGAAAGATTCCGAAGAGAAAAGAACAACATTGGTGAACACTGTAATAATCTCAGCAGAAGACCCAACTGGGTCATTAAGTCAAGGGAACATCAAATCTTGGATCTGGACTCAGGCAGGTCAAGCTCCCTGGAGAAAATCTTCCAGACTCTGGCAGGAAGACGAAGCATTTGCTGTCAGTATTCTGGCACGCCGATGGATGAGTGAGGGCTCTGGGAGAAGGAACTTAGCATCTACATTCATAATTGGTACCTAGTACCTATAAATCCTATGATCTGTGACGAATGCATCTTCAGCACCTGCGCTGAAGCCTGTGCCCCTCAGTTCAGCTACTTGGGAGGCTGACGCAGGATTGCTAGCCTGGGTAGCTTAGAGATTCAGTCTCAGATTTTTTTCCTAATCTAATGAATTGTATTATACAGCTCAATGGCAGAGTACTTGCTTAATATTTGGGAGAGTCTGGTTCAGTCCTCAGTACTACACACACACACACACACACACACACACACACACACACACACACACACACACACAAAGATGATACATGAATAAATCCATCTTTGGTATTTTGCTAATGAGAGTAAGGGCTCTTGCCTAACAACTGTCAATGGTGTCTAGCTGCCTATTTACTTATCTATATTTATTTATTTACTTTTGTTGAGAAGAGATTTGAGACATGATCTCACTATGTAGACCTGGCTGGCCTAGAACTCTCTATGCCTCAAACTCAGAGTCCACCTGCCTCTACAATCTGAAAGCTGGGATTAAAGATGTGTGCCACCATACTTGGCATCTTAAACAAAGTCTGACAATCTTTATCCAGCTCACCTTGTTTCCACCTCTTCCCAGAGTTACCATACCCCAGAGGATGGGGAGCTGTGCAGTACCAATCACATTGCTTTAGATCATTGTGCAGAGTCTGAAATGTCAGCATAGCTCTGTCTCAAAACAAGAGATGATGTGAGCATTTCAGCTCTGACTGTACAACCTTGGACTGGGTTGAGGTTCTATATGCTAGCCAGACCAAAGGGGACACCACTACAGTGGTAGTCACTGCATCTTGTTCACCAGTTTTATAATCTGAACATTTGGTTGCTCTTACAACCTTGTAGCTTCATTCTTGAAAAAAAATCCTCTTACCATCTCCTCGATGGGGTTTATGACAAAAAACATTGTTTAACATTTCATCCCCACCCAGAAATCCCCATTCATTACTCAATTGGCTCAATTTGGCTCTATTTTCATGTTTCCACTGAAAATCCTTCTTGTCACAAGACTGGTAAATTATTCTCTATTCTTACTACTTTTAATACAGTGATTTAATTATTTTTCAAATAAAAACAAGAAGTCCAGTACCACAGGATTACCTTCAAACTCAAATACCAGATGTGAAGACTGCTTCCGTGCCCACAGGTTATAGATTCTCCGAGGACTCCACAGAGCTGGCCAACACCTGCTGGTGGCTGTTTTCTTCTGATTCTATGCTATAGCTTCCTTTACTTCTCTGCCAAATTCTGCACTGCTGCCCAACCTCTAGAAGCTAGAGCACACATTCTTAATTCTGAACGGTCTCTGCTGTGATCTGCATTCAATGTGGTCAGCTCATCCACTATGTAGAGTTACATAACACATACATTGTCCTGCTCCATGGTGTTCCATGTATGGAATGCCCAACTAAAGCCTGGATACCTTCACTTGGATCCCTCCTTGGAGTTGCAAAAAAAAAAAAATGACCAAGTACAAAACAGTACAATTAACCTCCTTAGCCCAAGGTGCCCTACTCTCCCTGTATCGCCGAATCCAAGCTCCTAAATCATCCCATCACCTGGTGCTAGGGATTTAGTCCCTGAAGCATGGCTCTGAAGTCTCCACTTCTCCATACCGTCACCACCACCATAGCTCCAGCTATTATCTCCTTCATCAGGTCTACAGAGAAGGCCCACAGAACTCTCCATTTTCTGGTTTTAGTGAATCCATGCCCATCGTGGCAGCAAGAACAGGTCTAGAGTCTCCCTTACAGTGAAATTTATTCAACTCAGATTTTATGACATCCGATTATGACTGACAGGGCTGTACCTGCTGGAGTGCCAGAATTCTTTCTCTCATAGAGATCATATGCTTTGCCATGAGTACTGACTGCCCTGACTCTGTCTCCAGTAACACGATACCCATCATGCACTGCTTTCCCATCACCACTGAATTCTAGACACCTTGAACGCAAGCTTTTTTTTCTTTCTTTTTTTCATCTTTATTAACTTGGGTATTTCTTATTTACATTTCGATTGTTATTCCCTTTCCCAGTTTCCGGGCCAACATCCCCCTAACCCCTCCCCTTCCCCTTCTCCTTGAGTGTTCCCCTCTCCATCCTCCCCCCATTACCGCCCTCCCCCCCAACACTGGGGGTTCAATCTTGGCAGGACCAAGGGCTTCCCCTTCCACTGGTGATCTTACTAGGCTATTCATTGCTACCTATGAGGTTGGAGCCCAGGGTCAGTCCATGTATATAGTCTTTGGGTAGTGGCTTAGTCCCTGGAAGCTCTGGTTGGTTGGCATTGTTGTACATATGGGGTCTCAAGCCCCTTCAGGCTCTTTCAGTCCTTTCTAAGATGCATTCAACGGGGGTCCCATTCTCAGTTCAGTGGTTTAATGATGGCATTCGCCTATGTATTTGCTGTATTCTGGCTGTGTCTCTCAGGAGAGATTTACATCCGGTTCCTATCGGCCTACACTTCTTTGCTTCATCCATCTTATCGAGTTTGGTGGCTGTATATGTATGGGCCACATGTGGGGCAGGCTCTGAATGGGTGTTCCTTCTGCCTCTTTTCTAAACTTTGCCTCCCTATTCCCTGCCAAGGGTATTCTTGTTCCCCTTTTAAAAAATGAGTGAAGCATTCACATTTTGGTCATCCTTCCTGAGTTTCATGTATCCTGTGCATCTAGGGTAATTCAAGCATTTGTGCTAATATCCACTTATCGATGAGTACATACCGTGTGTGTTTTTCTGTGATTGGGTTACCTCACTCAAGATGATATTTTCCAGTTCCATCCATTTGCCTATGAATTTCATAGTCATTGTTTTGGATAGCTGAGTAATATTCCATTGTGTAGATGTACCACATTTTCTGTATCTATTCCTCTGTTGAAGGGCATCTGGGTTCTTTCCAGCTTCTGGCTATTATAAATAAGGCTGCTATGAGCATAGTGGAGCATGTGTCTTTGTTATATGTTGGGGCATCTTTTGGGTATATGCCCAAGACAGGTATAGCTGAGTCCTCAGGTAGTTCAATGTCCAATTTTCTGAGGAACCTCCAGACTTATTTCCAGAATGGTTGTACCAGTCTGCAATCCCACCAACAATGGAGGGTGTTCCTCTTTCTCCACATCCTCACCAGCATCTGCTGTCACCTGAGTTTTTGATCTTAGCCATTCTCACTGGTGTGAGGTGAAATCTCAGGGTTGTTTTGATTTGCATTTCCTTATGACTAAAGATGCTGAACATTTCTTTAGGTGTTTCTCAGTCATTTGGCATTCATCAGCTGTGAATTCTTTGTTTAGCTCTGAACCCCATTTTTAATAGGATTATTTGTCTCCCTGCGGTCTAACTTCTTGAGTTCTTTGTATAATTTGGATATAAGCCCTCTATCTGTTGTAGATTTGGTAAAGATCTTTTCCCAATCTGTCGGTTGCTGTTTTGTCCTAACTACAGTGTCCTTTGCCTTACAGAAGCTTTGCAGTTTTATGAGATCCCATTTGTCGATTCTTGATCTTAGAGCATAAACCATTGGTGTTTTGTTCAGGAAATTTTCTCCAGTGCCCATGTGTTCAAGATGCTTCCCCACTTTTTCTTCTATTAGTTTGAGTGTATCTGGTTTGATGTGGAAGTCCTTGATGCACTTGGACTTAAGCTTTGTACAGGGTGATAAGCATGGATCGATCTTCATTCTTCTACATGCTGACCTCCAGTTGAACCAGCATCATTTGCTGAAAATGCTATCTTTTTTCCATTGGATGGTTTTGGCTCCTTTGTCAAAAATCAAGTGACCATAGGTGTGTGGGTTCATTTCTGTGTCTTCAATTCTATTCCACTGGTCTATCTGTCTGTCTCTGTACCAATACCATGCAGTTTTGTCACTATTGCTCTGTAATACTGCTTGAGTTCAGGGATAGTGATTCCCCCGGAAGTCCTTTTATTGTTGAGGATAGTTTTAGCTATCCTGGGTTTTTTATTTTTCCAGATGAATTGAATGAAAGCTTTTTTCACTTCAGCTCTTTCTTTTCCCTTTTCTCTCTGTCTAGAATGCTTTTGCCTATCTTGTTGGCAATTTCTCATTTTCTAACTGTGACCAAATACCACCCCTTAAGGCAGTGGTTCTCAACTTTTCTAATGTTATGACCTATAATATAGCTCCTTGTGCTGTGGTGATACAAACCATAAATTTATTTCAGTGCTAATTCATAACTGGAATTTTCCTACTGTTATGAATTATGTAGCTATCTAATATGCAGGATATCTGATATGTGACCCTCTCAAAATGGTCATTCTATCCCCCAAAAGGTCATGACCCACAGGTTGAGAACAACATCCCCAAAGGGTCTTTCTTGACATTCCACCCCAGTTAGATCTCACACTGCTCTAGCCTGTGATCATACCCTTTCCATAAACTCACTGTAATTTAAGTGTTTCATTTTCCCCTTGTCTCCCACTAGCCCTGCCTCTAGAAACTAGAACTGAAGTTATGTGATAGCAAGAGTTTCTTCATGCTTGATAGTTTCTGTTGTAGGACAATAGCATGATATGTTCATGAACTGAATGAATGAATCAAAGGCTACTTCAAAACAGGAGCCAACCAAGATCAGATGTGCCCAGTATGTGCTGAGGCCAACTGAGTGGCTAAGCTGTGTGTATCTGACTATCTTGCACCATGCTGTCACTTGCCCTGGCTTGGAAGGGAGTGGAATGAAATCAAACAACTAGCCTAATAATGTCCCACTTGCTGAGATCACAAACAAAGCTGACATCCTGAATACAGCAGGTTTCAAAATATGAAAGAAATACAAATGACCTCCCACTTTCCTAAAACCAAAAAGGAAATGTCTGAATTCTTTATTTGAAGACTTACATATGTTCAAGGCTGGAGTTACTTATATTCAAAATATGTACTTATTTCCTGATCCCAGCATTCAGTAATCTCTCTGAGTGTTGATACAACACATCTTTATTGAGTCCCAGTACACCCAGCCCTGTTGGATATTCAACAATAATTCAGCAAGGAGAGGAAAAACCCAGTGAAGCATTACTCAGTTGGGTCAGGAATGAGTAGAATGAGGAGTGAAGGGTAAACTCCATAGACATTTCCAGGAATAAACTGCAAAACTGATCAGTAGCTGTTCAGAGCTCTTTGAAGAGTATATCTAACTGTGCAGGGTATACCTAACAATGTCCTCCTCGCTTTCCACTCTTCCTACAAGTGCAGATCCCAGAAGAATGAACTCTTGGCAGATAGATCTTTTGTGGGCATGGAGACTTCTATTGGAAGTGAAAGCAGGGTAAAGGAGAGGCATTGGAGGAGAGTCATGGTCACTCGAGCTGCTTTCTAAATGGTCAGAATACAATTAAATATAGCAGCACTCCAGCTTTTAGCGGAAAATTACATTGATCTAACGTGACCTCACTACCTCGTTTCTAAGACTTACTTCTAGATTTGTAGATTGCACCTCTGTTTTCTCATTTGGACTGGTGTAAGACCAGGGCTGTTATGATAAGCTCACAGACCATAGTAGAATCACAATTTTAGAGGCCTCAAGTTCCATTGCCCCCAAATATCTCTGTAATTGGTCAGTCATATTAGCATCATTAATGAATCCTTGAACCTTAAAGATTTCCAAAATTTCCAAGATTCTGTGATTAAATATAAAAATAGAAAGTCATCTTAAATGTGTATACATATACAGGCACACGTGTATGGATGTGTCTGCAGGAATGGAGAGATCAACCTTGTAGCTTCACACTTGAAAAAAATCCTCTTACCATCTCCTCATTGGGGTTTTATGACAAAAAAAAGTAAAGTAAAAAGTAAAAAGTAAAGAGTGAATAAGAAAAAACAGAGCATATATGTCCTGTGCAGCTTGTTTGTTTAGACAGTTTCATTGTTTCAGAGCCTTATGATTTGGCTAAGCTGGCTGAACGGCAATTCTCAGAGACCAACCCATGTCTGCCTTCCCTGCACTCAGACTGTAGACACAGGCTGCCAGGCCTGGCTTTGTACATGGGTTCTAGAGACTGAACCAAGGGCATCATGCTTATGCAGCAAATATTTTACCAGCTAAGCTATCTCCCCAGCCTAAAAATACAAAAACTTGTAAGACTCTACACACAAACTTTGTTGTCTCTTTGTTTTAAGACATAGTCTTGTTATTTGGTCCAAACTGCCTGAACTATTATTTGTTACATAGCCCATGCTGGCCTCTAATAAGTCAATCCACCTGCCTCAACCTTTCAAGTGCTGAGATTATAGACCTGTATGATCACAAACTGTTAAAATCCCACTATTTATCATTTTTCAAATAGTGTGCTTCTCACAGCCCTAGTTTCCAGAGACACTATATAGAAAATAAATTTGTTGAAGATTCTCTGAAATCAGGTTGGTTAAAATGCTGCATGCTATGCCTCCAATTCTAGGCGTACATAACTAGGAAATCTCAAAGGAAGTCCAACTCAAATAATCCATAAGTGTTTCACAGAATACACTTCAAGAAGCTGTGTTAGTGATGTAGTTAACCAAGAATATCCTTGGCCAAATGAGCTTCCATATGTCCTCTGAGGAACTGGGGGGGGAAGGGGTGTGTGTGAGAAAGGTAGTATGTAGGTGGTGATGTAAATTGATGGTGCCACTATGGAAATCAGTGTGGGGGATTTCACAAAAACTAAAAGTAGAAGACCACCTGACCCAGCTCCCCCATCTTGGTATACACCAAAGAGCTTAGACTCCTCCCACAAAGATCCTTGTACAAAGACTTGGGTTTATTGCATCACTGTTCACAATAGTCAAGATGGGGCATCTGCTCAGAAGTCCATTCACATACGAATGTCACATCTACACAATGGAATTTTATTCATTCATAAAGAAGACATTATCATGTGTTGGGAAATGGATAGAACTGGCAATCATATTGTTAAGCAAAATAAGGCAGAGTTAGAAAAAAAAAGTATTTTAAATCTTATGTACATATCCTAGACTTCAATTAGTACATATGCATGCATGTAGATAGATAAGCAGATAGATAGATAGATAGATAGATAGATAGATAGATAGATAGATAGATAGACAGACAGACAGATAGCAGGCAGATAGATATGGTATAGGTTATGACACTAGAAAGTAGACCATGAGAGACGAATAAGAGATCTTAAGGAGTAAGGTAGGGCAAGAGCAAGTAATGGACTACATGTTACATGGGAGCATTACTGAGGAGCTAAAATCAGGTTACCCTGAGGAAGCCGTAAAACAGAACACAGAAGGAACAGAGATTGGTAAGAACAGCCTAGGTCTGCAAGTATCATAATGAAACCCATTGCTTTGCATTTTTATATACTAACTTAAACATCAACTTCAAAAAGAAATGGAAAGGATGTGAGGCAGTTAAGCCACATAAAGGGAGTTGGATTTTATCAATGGACAGCATACACATGTGAGTAAATATCACAACAAATTCTATTAATATGTACAATTTATCCTTGTTAGGCAGAACAATGCCTGTCATAGTAGATAGTCACAGAACATTTGTTAAACATGTATGCACATGCACACATGTGAGTGTGTTTGTTGGTGCCCCTGCACATGTGTGTTTAGGTTATAAAACTAGAAGGGGGACTGTAAGAGGAAAGGAAAAGATCATGAAGAAGAACAAAATGAAAAGTGATGTACACAATACAAAGTGGGTGCTGGAGCCAATCCTCCCTCACCCTCTTTTTGGTTTACTTCAAATTGTTTCACTTCTTTGTTGAGACAGTCTCTATCATTTTACCCTACTCTTGGCTTAGGACTCTCAGTATACCACAGGCTGGATTTAACCTTACCACAGTCCTTCTGAATACCGGAATTACAGGATTTGCTACACCCAACATCCAAAATCCCTTTTAAATTAGATATGGGGACGAGTCTTTTCTTTTGCAAACTCACTTTGTTTCACAAATAAGAGAGTTTTCCACTAAAGGAACATGAGACTGCCTGTGAACTTCCCGCTCCTTGTTTGAAGATTGAAAAATAAAGCCTCATTCATTGAGATGACTTATCTGAGGTCAGTCAGGCCACTACAGGTATCCTGTATGTGGATCTTCTATTCCCAAAGCCAAAACCTTTATGTGTGCTAAACCCTGTGCTATAAGTCTGTGAAAGACTTAGTGAAGCTAAAACATACCTTCCTTCCCACATAAAACAGTCTCCTTCTACAGCCTGTGGCCCTCTCCTCCCCAAATCAAGAGAAAACATTACAGATATTGTGTACAATTAGCTTATCATTGTCATCCTGTGTCACTGTTGCATGATTTTGAGAAAGCTTTCAGATGAAGTTTACACAGACTATAGCTACCTCTTAACTCGTTCCCAGTACCACTGGCCTCCCAGGCACGTTGTACCAGTGACTTACTTCTCTACACACTAAAGCATAGTTGTCACCTTCAAAGGTACTGCCAGCCAGTCCTCCTCCATACTCAGCACACACTCGCCTGGCTTTTCTGTCTCTAGGTGTCTCTGTTCTGGTCTTGCATGTAGGTAGAATCACGTGGACCCTGTGGGTGCTTGCATCTTTAACTTTAATAGTAATTTCAAGGTTCATTTAAGCTGTTAAACTCCACTAATTATAGACAGACTGAATATTTCCAGCAATCCCCTGGGGAATGAATTTCTCTACAAACAAATTCTTTCAAGTCAAATTCCTTCTAAGAAGTCATTTCAGAAGGCAGAGATGGTTATTTGCTTAGAAGCTACATTGGTTCCCTCCATCTATCTTGCTTGCACAGGACCTCCTGCAAAATCTTTCAGTCTACATTAGGTTTTCCGAAGAATGCATGGATCTAAATGAAATTTTGTCTGATTCTACCATTCTGGCAGCTGAGTGCTGCACAGGATAGGGAAGATTTACTTTCTTTTACTTTCTAGCATGGAACACTACCCCATGGACTGGTCCAAAACTTAAGGTTCTACTAGTGTTGGGACATAATTCAGTAAAAACTGTCCCCAACGACATCAGCAACAGGAGGTAGGCAGTACTGTGAGAAGTGCTAATATTCTACAACTTCCGCTTGGTGTTAGACAAAGAGCAACAACCTAGACTGGGCTCCCAGAATCTCTAAGGTAGCAAGTGGAGGGAAGTAGTGTTCTTGGTTCAAATACTGTGTGTGTGTGTGTGTGTGTGTGTGTGTGTGTGTGTGTGTGTGTGTGTGTTTCACTAAATTATCATACATTTTTGAAGATTTATTTCTCACTTAATTTTTGCCATTAGGGCCATTTCCAGAGACCCGTAGTATTTTGCTGCTATTTTAACAACTTTCTGAGGTTTCACCATGGAGTAGACCAGCTAGTCTCCTGGTACTGTCATACCTAAAGTCAATCCTAGTACTGTGTTGCCACCCAAGAAAAAAACGGAGGTGCGGGTTTTGACAGAAAGCCAAACAGTAAGGAACCAAGATCAATCATCTGTGACATTCCTGGTATACCTTTTAACGAAAGAGCAGTTGGGAGAGTCAGAAGGAAATAAAACTATCACAACCAAATTATTAACCCAGTGTTTGACTTTAATATTTCTATGTGCATTAGGAAGTAGTTTTACATAATTCAGGACATATATGCTCTGTTTTTTCTTATTCACTCTTTATTTTTTAATTCTAACAGTATAGGAAAGCATTTATATTACACATATATGCATGCAAACAGAGATGTGTTCTATATACATATTTACATATGTATTTATAAATTTGCATATAGAACACATAACATAATAATACATAGCACACATAATAGATATAAGAATAGTGGTATGAATTATGATTATTAAACAAAATGTACATATATTAGAAGATAGAGTTATCATACATATTTTCATGTATTAATAAAACATACATATGTAAAATATTGGTTATTCATGAAGAACGAAGCACTTGAAAGATGTTTTTTTCTTTAGATATTCTGCTTTCAAATGTCATATATAAAAATTTGAATGAAAGCGCCACTTCAATTTTAATTATTACCTTGTAGTGGAAAACATTCTTTCATTTTTTTAAAATTAAAATAGATTCTTTTCTCATATAATATATCCTGATTATAGTTTCCCTTCCCTCTACTCTACCCAGTTATTCCCCATTTCCTATCCCCTCTAGATCTACTCCCTTCTAACTTTTATTAGAAAAGAAGAGGTTTCTAATAGAAACAGGTAAAAGAGTCAGAGACCTACTCATTCTCGTAGTCAGGAGTCCCATAAAAATACTCAGCTAATAGATTCATATATGTGCAGAGGCCCTGATGCAGAACCATGTAGGACAGTGCTCCTGCCTCTGCCTCTGTAAGTTCATAGGCACCTTGCAAAGTTAACTCAGAGAGAAGGCCTGTTTCTCCTGGTGTCCTCCAGCCTCTCTGACCTCCTCTTCCACAGCTCTGAGAGGAGGCATTTGATAGAGACCTCCAGTTTAGACTCTGTCTGCATAATGTCTAGCTGTGGGTCTCTGCTGTCCCATCTGTTCCTTGAGGAAGCCTCTCCAATCATGACTGGATAGGGCACAAATCTATTAATATGGCAGAAATTCATGAGGGATCATTGCATTCACTTTTAATACCAGTAGTGCTTGGTTTTACCCTATGTCTCTTGACTATTTGGGCTCTGGTTCTTGGTTCCTCACATGATGTCAGGTGTGAGATACTTCTTGTAGATATTAAGTCAAATCAGACCTTGGCTGACTAATTTCTAAAGGCGATCCTAATGAGGACTCCTACATATATACAGAGTCTCAAACTTTATCCAGTCATCTCCTGTATCCAGACAAGACTTCCAGAAGAGATACTAGGTTTCATTCAATAGAGTTGTTTACCAAAAAGGCTTCTATAGAAATCCCCAAACTGATGCTGATACAAAGGGTTGGTCTCTGAAAACTGACAACATGGCCCCATTGCCATGGATATCATCCACACCCTTCCCTGAACATGGAGAAGTTGAGCTGGTGCCTAGATGGAGAGTTCACCCCTACATTCTAGTCTCGTTGGTGCAGGAAAGTATCCTGTAGGTTACCAAAAGAGAAAGGTAAATGCCAACTCAGCCATAAAGCCAAAAAGATGCTTTCAGGGTCTGCTTGAGTTTGTTAGAACAAAGGGAGGGGAAATATTTAATTTTCTCTAAGCAGAGTATAGATAAAATGACCTTCTTCCTCTGTGAACACTACAGACTATTTACAAACTATTTGGATGAAGTAACTTTATTAACAAAGAATATACAGTTATACAAAATAAACTAAAATTTCTTAGAAAATCTGAACAAATCACTGAAAAAAACTATATATATATATATATATATATATATATATATATATATATATAACTAGAGGCAACAAACACATGTTTACTGAACATTTTCAATGTGCACAGTCATTTTATGGAGGGCCAAACTCACATGGTTGATGAACATGCCATGTCGATGCAGGTAAAGAAAGTGGAGGCACACACAAGCACAGGAGCATGACGTATCGAGATTTTCAAGCTATTGTGTGATAAAGATAGTATAGGCAGGAAAATATTAGCATCCTGAAATTCTTTGAAAAAAGTACACATATAAATTAATATAATGTACAATTATAACAAGCTGAGACATGTGCTGGGTAGAAAAAGAATTAATTATCTCAGTAAGGAACTGTATACCTAGAGATCATTTGAAATATTAAGTTGAACAAACAGGTTTTGCTCTGAAGGAAATATACTCTCTGAATTATCAGTTTCATTTCCAAAGATCTCTTCTGCATAGACTTGGAGTAGAAATGAGAGAATCTGAAATATTTCTAATCCATATCTTTTTCTTATTGTCTACCAGAAAAAGAAAATGTAGTTTTCTTTTAACAGTTTTCAGAGATGTGGGTAGAAAGAATGAAGGTAATATTCAGAGAAATGTAATAGTAGAATAAATGGTATTTTTAATCTCTATGACTTAAGTTATAATTGAGTTAGATCCTGCCTACATTTCCAACTGAGAAGTCCCAATGACTTGAGTCACCACATGTCTTTCAATACAGAGTTAATTTTTCATTCATCTGTTTCAACTGCTTATAGTAACTGGCTGAGATTATATTATACCTAGGAAGTCTTCAAATATGAAGCCACAGATTTCTGAAATAAAGAATACTTTTGGATAAATCTTTGAGTTTTATACATTGAGTTAGTCAGTCTTTTACACTTGAGCATAAGTTTGTATCTATTAAATATAGAAAATGTCCCCCAAATTAACTTTTACTTACTATTTTATTTATCTACCCTCAACTCCTCTACTTTTTGCTTAAATAAAAAGGAATTATTAAATTGAAGACTTAGTTTGGAAAATGAATACCAAGGACTAGAGAGATTGTTCACACCTATAATGTGAGCAGACAACTGTCCATAACTTCACTTTCAGGGAATCCAATGCCTCTGGCTCCAGAAAAACCTACATTCATGTGTGTACACAAACATACATAAAACACATAATTGAAAATAGGGTTTTAAGGGCTGGAGAGATGCTTCAGCAGTTAGGAATACTGGCTGCTTTTCCAGATATCTTTAGTTCAGTTCCCTGGAACCACATGGTGGCCCACAGCCATCTGTAATGGATCAGATTCCTTTGGCTTGCATTAAGACAGAGAACTCATTTAGATAAAATAAATAAAACTTTTTTAAAGTAGTTTTTAAAATTCTTTCAAAAGTTCACAGAATAATATACTGACATAAAGACAATAAATATCAGGAAAATGTGTGTAAATATCCTGCCTCCATTTCTTGTATTTCTCCAGCTCTGCCTTCAGGCCAAGTCATCAAGATCAGCCAAGATCTGCAACCCATCTTGTTTTATGTTTGACTCACTCAGTTAAGTTGTCTCCCTTCCAATAATCATTATGGTATAAGTGACACTCCAGGGGAAATCAATTACTTTTGACTAAATAGAAAAGACTGTCTGCCTCCCTGGAATCATAATTGGTGTTTTGTTTATGTCATTGTTGTTTGAACCTTGTAAGCGCCACAGTCCTGTTTTCACCAAAGTTGAGCAGCTTGTCTACTGCAGCCTCCAGGGAAGCTTGCAGCATCCAGGAACCCTCCTCCCCACTCAAGGACAGAATGATTAGAACTACTTAGTTATTACAAGAGAATTTCCCAGCAACTAGCTAAACATTGTTTTCCTCATGATTTAAGGAAAAGGGCCTTTAAGTGCTTAAGGGAGTAGGGTCTTTTTTCTGTCCACTAGAAAAGATATATGATGAGAGAGTGTATGAGTGTATGATGAGAGAGATGTATGATGAGAGAGAGATTTGGAAGAGTCTCCGAGAGGAAGACCCCTCACCAGTGGCCTTTCTATTTGACTTAGAAATGCCAAGTACTATATGAGTCTGAAATCACAGGAGATTATTCTGAATGAGTGTAATTAACACCTCACAGTGAACTGATGAGTTATATTGAATTGGATGGTACTGAAGTGAATTTTAAGTGTGTGTTTACAAACTGGCAGGTGTCCCCCATGAGCATAGAAGAAAAAGTGCAGTGCTCTGAATGAGTCAGGCTCCCCATAGACTCAGATATTTGAACATTTGGTCCCTAGTTGGTAGCCCTGTTTGAGGGGGTATGGGAGTCTGGAGAGCCGTGCTGGCAGAAGTACATCTCTGGGTTGTGGGGTGGGTTTGGGGGAATCAGTAGCCTTGCAGCACTTCCAAACTGCTTCTTGCACATTCTGTGACAAGAGATGACAGTTACCTCCTGTCTGCTGCCATGCCCCCCCCCCCGCCATTACTGACGTTCCCTCTGGAACCCTAAGCCAAAACAAATTCTTCCTTCTGCACTGCTTTTAGTCATGGTGGTTTATCACAGCAATGAAAATGTAACCAGGACAGAAGGCCAGAATGTTGTCTATGCACTGTACAATCAAGGCCAGAAGTTAGAATGTCCAGGGTGTCACCTTGAGGAAACTGATTTTGAGTGACTTGGTCAAGGACAGACTGGAAAACAGGAGCTAGCTGACAATATGGGGCTGGTAATACAAACAACTCATTGTCTTCAGTCACACTAAGGAACGCTGTGTGTTAGATATGCTCCAGTCCCTTCATCCTGTCATCTGAGTCTTCCAAGTGACCCATAGAACAGGACTCTCTACTGTTCTGTTTTGAGCTGAAGAAACTGAGTCATGAAACATTTAACTACTTAATTATCCAAGAGGAGCATCCAAGATGGGAACAAGGAGGTGAACTCATTTCCCTTAAACTTTAAAGAACATCATGGGCAGTGGAAGAAGAGTTTATAGCTTGGCAAATTAAGAATTTATGATTTATTACAAAATAAAATAGCAAGGTTTGAAGGAAACAAAAATTTTTTCCTACTTGATAAATTGAAATTATTGTCTTTTCCAATCATCTGAACTTAACATTGTAAAATATCCAGATCTCACATATCTCAATTCCCTGCAGTTTTGCCTCACTGGAGTCTGCAAGTTCATTACTATTCAGAGTTCTCCAGCTTGTGCTGGCTTCGCATTTCTGGGAGATCATATGGTAAAAGCTTCTGGGAATAATGCATATTCTCTTGTTTGTATTTATCCATTATTTTTAGAATTCTATAATGATCAAATGCTTAATTGTTGTCACTGGTTCAGAGACCTTATCAATACTAAAGTACTATAATATATTATATTATTAATATAATATTAATATATTGTATTGTGTAATATATAGCATAGTATATAAAATAATATAATAATGTAATTAATATAATATATTATTTATATTATAGTATACAACATTGATAAGACATCAGATAGATAGATAGATAGATAGATAGATAGATAGATAGATAGATAGATAGATGATAGACAGATACCCCAATATATCCAGGAATCCTATGAATTAGTAGTCTGTCTTGTACACCAAAAGGCCTATGCACCAGTGAGGACTGACTGACTGTTTGCCCTGAGCCTGCCTCATCAACATGCCAGAATCAGAATTAACCAAGTGACTCTGATCATTGATATTTTTGGTCTGAAGTCTCAACCTCCATACTTTTTTGAACACATTGAAGCTAATCCTTGATGAATTGCTTGGCATCCTTTAGTAATGATTTCTGGCACCAGAGAGGTAGGAGATAGCTCAGAAACCTGGGGTGTTAATAATAGGATGCGAGTGAGAAAGAAGAGGCTGTGAAAGCAGCCTCCACGGTCCTGGACAGTGAAACAGGAGGGGACGCCACTTTCTGGTTCTGCTAGTGATAGACTGATGGAAGAGGGGGGAAGAAAATCCAAACTGCAGCAGAGAACACAAACTTGAGATGCATTTAAGATTACTGGAAAGTCAGGAATCCTGAGGGATCTGGGATGATTGACTTGTTCAACCGTTATCTAGATTTGAAATGTGGATATCTACTTCAAGGTAGTTCAAACCATCTATAATAAGGGTGAAAATTAGGATTATGAAGGAGTTATTAGTTCATTTTTCTGATCTAGAGTTTCCAGGTGGTTACCAGCGTCCTGAAAATTGGATAATAACATATGACATTTCTAGTCTATTATTCCTCATATCATAATTCCTCAACAATTAAGGAATCTTCTGTCCATTTGTATAAGTTGATCCATAACCTTGACCAGCAACCCACATGTGTCAGAGTCCAGAAGTAGATATTAACACCTCAAGCTTTACCTCCTGGACTGGCTGGTTTTATGTGTCACTTGTCACAAACTGGAGTTATCACAGAGAAAGGAGCCTCAGTTGAGGAAATGTCTCCACGAGACCCATCTGTAAGTTATTTTCTCAACTAATGATCAAGGTGGGGGGACCCAGCCCATTGTAGGTGGTTCCTGGGCTGGTAGTCCTTGGTTCTATAGAAAGCAAGCTGAGCAAGGTAGGGGAAGCAAGCCAGTAAGTAACATCCCTCCATGGCCTCTGCATTAGCTCCTGCTTCCTGACCTGCTTGATTCCAGTCCTGACTTTCCTTGGTGACGAGCAACAATGTGGAAAGTGTAAGCTTAATAAATGCTTTCCATAAATGTTTTCCTTCCCAATTTGCTCCTTGGTCATAATGTTTTGTACAGAAATAGAAACTCTGACAAAGACACCTCCAAATTATCAAAATACAGGGAAATGCTTCCTTGGATAAGAAGCTAGGAAGACAACAAACAATGGGTACTCTGTGTGTCATGTCTCCTATAAAAATCAGTCTCAGTAGAATGGTAACAATGGGTGCTTCATGTGTCATGTTTTCTGTGAAAGTTGGTCTCAGTAGAATGCTAACAACAGGTCCTTTGTGTGTCTTGTCTCCTGTGAAAGTTGGTCTCAGTAGAATACTAAGAACAGGTACTGCATGTGTCATGTCTTCTGTAAAAATTGGTCTCAGTAGAATGCTCATCCTTTGTTTTCTCTTTCCATATGGATGAAAAAAATATTATTTTCCAAGCTTCAGTTTTCTCTAGGATTTAAGTTTATACCATTCTTTTTTCTTTTAATCATAATCATTGCTTAAAAATGCTATTCATGTATATAATGTACCTTGATCATAGATATATTTTCCACTCCTGTCTCCAACTTTTCCCAGTCCATCATATCTCCCTCCAAACTTCATGCCACTCTTCATATCGATCTACCATCTACCTATCTATCATCTGACATCTATCAATCTATCGATCCATCATCTGTCTGTCTGTCAATTGACCTTTCTATTTTTCTATCTGACCCAGTAAGTCTAAATTGTACTGCCATAATGCACATGGTCACTGAGTCATTCAGTTAGGCATGAATAACCTAACAGTGGCCACGATCCTAACAAAAGTTGACACTCCTCCTTAACTGCCATCATTTGCCTGCCAGGAGTCTCTGAGCTAGGGATAGGGAACCAGGTGCCCCTTCCCATTCCACATTGGTAGGAACTTATGCAGCTCTTGTGTAAGTAACTAAAGTTGCCATGAGTTCATGAGTACAACCCTGTGTAATGTTGAGAATAGCATCTCACAGCATTCCTCCCAGTCCTAAGGCTGTTACGTTCTTCCTGTATCCTATTACATGACGTTCCCGGAGCTGTGGTGAGGTGGTGAGGTAATATAGATGTTCTGCCTACATCTGAGCACCTACAGTCATTTACTGGCAGCACTTGGAACAGAAATCATCTCTGCCTTGACCATTACCCACCGCATTTAATGAAGGTGGAGAGCCACATTAATCTAGAAATAAATATAAATATTTAGGAGAGATTTTACCAATGTCACCATTTAGAAAACAATATCAATAGGTTCTTGCATAGATCCTGGATTTTTTATCATGTTTCAAATGCTATGCATTCTTTTCTCTCTTGTATAACAGACTTTAATCCAAACAGAAGTGCATTTAACTACCCCCATTTGCAGTCTTGCTGCTCTTGCACCAATGAACGCATTGTGTCTAGCAAGCCAACACTGCAGCAGGAAGGGTCCACATGTGGATAAACCACTAATGTCTTTTCTCCTCAGACTCCTGCATAGTTCCTTTTGACGTTATAAAAGTTAGCTAGCAGGAAGTTTCTGGTCAGTTAAAGACTGATATCTCTGCATCCTGTAACTATAGCCTACAGTGTCCTTAGCAAGAGTTAGTCTAATTACAATGGGAAAATAAGAGCAGTGGTAATATCCTGTTGCTATAGATGCCTCTAGGCTATGTCTGGCCAACAACTTATAAGGAGATATGCCATGCACAGCACTGATAGCCACTTAATGATCCATGTCGTCCAGAACCAGCCTCATTCACTAATGTGTGATGCTTCTTTAAATGATAGATTTGGGGTTTTGAGAGATCTCCCAGGAGTAACAGCTCTTACATAAGACTGAAGCTTCATTTCCAGAGTTTACACCGGGTAGCTCACCACTACCTAGTACTCTAGCTACAGAGATGTCCAGTGCTTTTATCTCTCCAGGAACCTGCATATGCACACAAATACACACAAAGTTTGAAAATTATATTTTGATTACCTTACAATCTAGTGGTTATTTGTAAGATTTTTTTCATATACTCTTAGGTTTTTGTTTTAAGCCAACCCTCCTGCCTCTGCTTAAACCTTTGGCTTTCCAGTATTTTCGCCATGATTTTTACTGTCACATTTGTTATATTGTCTAAGAAATACTATTACATTTTTACGTGGGTTGAAAGGTCTTAGATTTCTAACTAGTTTCTTCACACACGTTTCATTTTTTCTGCCTTCAGCTGGCCCCTCATTTTCCATCCCTGTTACCCTTAGTGTGGTTCTGCCCTTGGCGTTTCCTCTACCTACTTTCATTTCACCTATGTTTGACTATTGCTACTGCCTTGCCAAATGGATCCTCCCTACTCTAATGACCACTTTCTGGTTTCCTAGCTTCTTATTCATTCTGTGTTAAACACACAAAACAAAGTGTTTTAAGTTAGGACCCAAATATGAGAGAAAGTATGTAGCATTTGTCTTTTGGGATCTGGGTGACCTCACTCAGCATGTGCCTGTCTTGGTCTTGATCTTTAACGTTGTTCTCCTTTCTTCTGCGCATAGTGTCAGTTTATTAGATAGTATAATGCTTTCCAAGCTGCTATTTCAGCATTACTCCATTGATTTATGTGTATACATACTGATTATAAATGCTCAGTTTTATCTTTATTACTTTACTGAAATATTCCTAGCTCTTACTCATTCAGTAAATGTCTGCTGGACATCCTGAGAGGGAGCCAGTCTGAAACACAGAAAGGCTAATGATACTTGTGAATGCTCAGGAATAAGTCTGACACAAATCAAAACTATCACAGAGAGATGCAAGTCTTAAATAAATTTAGAGGTATCAGAGGCAGTGTTAGGAAGATCACTGGGAGGGCTAGGGTTAAAAATCTGTGTGATATAGATTTCATTGATTTGTGCCTTAACACATTTACAAAAGGAAAGAGAGAGGGTGTGTGCATGTGTGTACGCGTGCACACACATGCACACCTGTGCTTGTGAACATATGTATGATGGTGCTGTGGTCATTGAGGGGAAACCATAGAATTCTAGGAAAAAGTAGTCTTACTAATTGAGTTTTTAATGAATACATCAAACTTATATAAAACCACTTACTCCATAGATTAATTGTTTTACTTCTCCATAATAAACTTTTTGTCTTTGCGCTCTTTTAGATGATCTGATATTTCAATTATGTTGCCACTAGCAGGCCTTTCACCAAGGCTACTTGCTCTCTTTCATGGATGCTTCCACCACACCATGCAAATAGCTCTTCAATTGTCTGCCTTTTCTCAGACAGCTCCACAGAAGTAGGACAACTTTTTTTCTGTTGAATCAAGAAGCAGAAATATTAGACAAAGGCCTCCTTGTAGCAAATGTTGCTTTGTATGAAGGCTACAGCAAGCTTCAACCCTGTGAGGTATGCCCCAAAACAAGGGAGCCAAGCATTTTGGTGCAATGAGTTTATGGATGGTGTCAGAAAACCTAGGTATGGTTCCAGCAGCAAACACATGCTATTATGCAAGCTAGGAAAGTCATACACATCTTAGAGCCTGAAGTTGTTCCTCTGTATAGTGATTAAACTGAATATACTGATCCCTTACGTCTCTTCAGTCTTCTTCACATTTCACCCTTTAAAACAGAAGGAGAATTTGAGCACTGGGAGTGAACTGTGACTAAGGAGGCCACTCAATCATTTAATGATAGAACTAGCTGCCTATGTAGTTCACTGGCCTTCCACGTTTACCACTTTCAGAGAGCCTTTGCAGCTTTGTCATTTGTGAATCTAGAAATCCCGTGGATAGCAAGAAGAGAGAGAAGAAGAAAGAAAGAAAGAAAAGAAAAGAAAGAAGAAAGAAAAAAAAGGCAGGAAGGAAGAAAATAAAAACTCACTTCCCTTTCAGCAAGGCTTGTTATAAGTGAGTAAGTCAAATAAAGCTAGAAGAAGCATTGTCATTTATTGACCATTTGCCCTTCAGAGCTTGTTCTAGTAGGAGGAAGTACATGGGTTAATTGAGCTCATTAACCTTCTACAGGTTTTTTTTAGAACTGTCAGTAACTGACATTTCATCTACACCACTGAGGCTATGAGAAAAACTGGGGAGTAAGGGATACTTTGAATGTAGGTGTTATAACCTTTCCTCCCTTCTCTTACCTAAATGTAATCACGGAGACCAAGAGTTTTGAAATTTAACTTAACTAATGACTTTTTGGAACTGCAATGTTGTTTCCTAGAAAATGAAGTGTAAAAAGATTGGTGGGTAACAATTCATTCACTCATTCATTTAATACATATTTATTGATTGGTAACTGTATGCTTAGTACTGTTCTATATTGTGAAAAAATAGAAAAACCAAAACAGGAAGCTATGTTAAGGTCAATGGAGTCTATGCTCTATATCAGATGATTTGAATGTGCTAAATAGATGTCTAATTTTCTAGATGGTATGAGCCCCATTGAAAGAAATGAACAGAGAAAGGGACTAAGTAGCTCAGAAGTGGTAAATAAATTGGCCAGGAAGCCCACTAGAAAATATACCAATTCAGTGATGGCCTAAATAAAGGATGTAAACACAAGAGAGAAAAGTATCCCAAGAGAGGAACAAGAGCAATTGCTGAGGCAGGAGCATGTCTATATGTACAAGGAATATCAGAGAAGCCCAAGAGTAGAGCTGAAATGTGAAGAGACATAAACAGGTCAGAGAGCAACAGGTGTCATGGAGTTAAGAGGTTGGAGACTCGTGTGCAGCTACAAGATTTTCCTAACAAGTGGCAAGCTCCCAAAAGGATGCGATCATTCTGAAACCTCTACAATATTGCCATCAAGATTACTATTGGGGTGGACAAGGATGGGAAAAGGGAGAGGCAGTATGTATGGGGCAAATATGCTCAGTATAAAGCAGGCACTTGTATGAAAACTTTAAAGGAAATGAAGGAAAGTAGTTGTGATGCCTCAGGCCTGAAATCCTAGCACCTGAGAAATGGAAATGAAGAGGAATCTGTGGGTTTGCAACCAGACTGGGTTACATACTAAGTTCTAGGTCATCCTCAGCTACAAAGTAAGGCCTTGTCTCAAAACAATAAAAGTAAAAAACAGATAAAAGAGTGCAGGGCAATACATGGACAACCTTTATAGAAGGTCTTAAACTAATCCGCTGATCAAGGAGACTAGACTACAGGAAGTCAGAAGGAGGAGAAATGAAAAGAACGTCTGTGTCTGGGCAAAGTTTGAAAGTACAAACAACCTGATGACAAACGTGAGGTATGAGGAAAATTATGTCAAATATGACTAGAGTTATGACCTGAATACCTAGGAAAATAAAAGTCCATTTACCAGGATTAGGAAAAATCTAGGAAAAAATGGAACTGTTTGGGGAAAGTCATGGGAGTGTTTCATAATGGAGAAGACAGAGCATCATGTCTGCAAAAAGGAAACTCCACAAGCCAAAGATTATTGCTTGGATATTTAATTTCCCTTCTTGTCGTCTGATGCCACCCACACCAAACTTGAGTTCATCATTTGCACATAGAATATTAAAAATAAAATTTATACTTGAAGGTGCTTGAGAAAGTCTGGATAGCTGTATTATGCTTCACTAGAAGTTTTATCCATGTCTCCTAGTAGCTAAGCAACTTTCTTCAATCTCCAACTTTAAGCAATGTGCCCTGGTCCATCTAGTGATAGTGCAGAAAAGATCTGACAATTGGAGGTCTGTCACCTATGTCATCGTCATTCCATAGTGTTCCTTACTTGCCCCACTTTAAGTTCCCCAGCTGATGCCAACCTCCTCACCTGCATCTCCATGGAATAACTGTGCAAGGAAGACTGATAACCTGCATCTTGTGACACATGATTCCTCTTAAATCAATCTTTACAGCTATAGTGGAGAAGGTAGGCTCTGTATGTATGACTCAAGGAAGTCATTAATTTGTTTGTGTCCTGAACAGTGTGCATCACAAGGGAAGGTGACTGTGAATGGATGCCTTGACACAAGTATGAAAGTTGGAAGGTAATAGGATCCCTCTGTGTTTTTCTACTGTGTACACCAAGCTCCCTGGCCTATGAGTCTCTGAGGATTCTTCTGTCTTTTTCTCCCATCTTCTAATAAAAACACTGAAATTATCGAGCTCAAACTACCACCCAAATTTTCATACATTTACTGGGGAATTCAAGCTCAGGTCCTCACAGTGACAGAGCAAACACTTACCCACTGAATCAGTCTCCCCAGCTCTACTATGATTTTTTTTTAATGTGAAATTGAAATGTGGAAGAAGAAATAAATAAGAAAGAAAGAAGGAAAAAAGAAGGACAAATAGAGAGTAACATACAATTCCTGGATATGTAGGGTCATTGTAAACCAGGCAGAGAGACCTTGATACTGACTACACTCTTCATTTGGTAGAGAAGAAAATGAGCTTTAGAACCAAGATCTGGCAAAGGCAAGAAAAAAATCCAAGAAAACCTTACCCTTTCTCGGGTATAGCTTCTTTATCAAAATAACCTTTAAGCCAACAGAAGGTTGTCGGTTCGTTTCAACTGATGATGGAAGCACTGGCAAGCCTTAAGTCAGGGATGAAAGGCTGAGCTTCTGAAATGTTCTCCTGGGGACAAAGAAGAGGCCTACATAGCTAAAATATCACAAAACAAACAGAACTTGATCTGGGTAAAATTAGGAATAGGTACATTTGTTGACCCTGAAACTTATTTCCAAAATGTATGAGGTTTCTGGATTGTGAAAGTTGAGAGAGCAAGAAACAAGTCAAAGAAGGTCTCAACCACTGCTGTGACAAACTAACAAGCTGCTTCACAAGCTTATTATTGTCACCCCATGTTTCCATTCCTAAGGGTAGCTAGAGCCACTTCCCACCCAAGCTCCAGGACAATGACAGTTCTGTCAGCTGAATCAGTATGGGACCAGCTCACTCCCTTGTAAGCCACGAACATGCCCAGGTGGGTCTGCCAATCTGCTTCTAGCTCTTTCTTTCACTCTTGAAGGTACAAAGGGAAATGCTCAGAGCATGCTTTAGGCAGAGCATATTTTATCTCAAAGCTAAGAAGCCAAAAAGTTCACGTCTCACATCGTTCAACAGGCTCTGATTCTTTAGTTATAAGCAATTTGCAATGGCATGAGCGTAACCTGGCTGAGCAGACATTGGGAGGGAAAAGACAACCAGACATTTGATTGACGTGCTTTGATGGGAAATTTTCATAAATAAATAAATAAATAAATAAATAAATAAATAAATAAATGGGGACATTCAAGAGAAAAGTGGTCCTCATCATGAAGAGGTAAGGCAGACAGAAGTTGCTTCCTTGTGGGAGTTGTTCTTTAAAAAGTTGTTATTAAAAATGAAAGACTGGGATACTTTGATGTGGACACAGACCTTCCTCTGAAAGATTCCAAGATGCTGGAGTTAATGTTACCATGCATGTAGCTTTCTTGAGCTTTTTATAAAAAAAATTATAGCAGCTTAAATGCATAAGGAGTTTAAGAACCTGATACCCAATGGTGCTCAGGCACCTTGGCTGGGAAGAGAAAGGTGTTCTCTTGAGAACATCAGCAAGATAAGGCAATATCAAATAAATGATTAGCCCCTTTGATGCTCCACAGCCAACTCCAGACACACAGATGACTGCAGGTTTTTAAGGTATAAAAACAGTCAGTACAAAGCAATTTGGTATTATCTCATTTGTCTTTTATAAAGCCCAAAGTAGTAGTTATTGTTCTGTGCTGCCAAGAACACTGGAGGTCAGAAAGTTAAGTGATCAGCTCAAATGTTTGTATGTATGTGTGTGTGTGTGTGTGTGTGTGTGTGTGTGTGTGTGTGTGTGTGTGTGTGTGTGTATGATGATAAAACAGATTGATTTAAAGTTGCTTTAAGAATCTAAAATTAGATCATGGAAAACACTCAGGAGTGAATGACACATAGAAACTGCTCAGTAAACATCAACATCTGATGACAAACATGGGGACCTCCTGACCTCACAGGACTTGATATAAACATCACATCTTCGACAAAGCCTCCTCACAACATGGCTGTGTAATGCAGAATGACAGGCTATATAAGCACTCACTCTCTGTAAGTCCAGAGGGACTCCTGGTCCCGAAAAATAGATTAGAAAAAAACAAATTCATCACTGTCCACTTCGTAGGCCACAGTGCAGCTCACTGGCATGTTCTAAAGCCTGGTTAACTTTAGTAAAATGCTGGTTCAGAATTTAAAACACAGAAGGAAAGCACAAAGCCAGCCACGGTGTACTCTGTATCCACATTAGGTCAGCTGGCATGGTAAGGGCTTTTGTAAGGGCCCTGTAAGGCATCTGCATTAGACAGACTGTGTATGTGAGAGAATGAGGTTTTATATATATCCAAAGTGTAATTGGTATGTTACCAGCTGGGATCTGCTATCAGTAACTGGTCCGTTCTAAGCTCTTCCTCTAAGCTCAGGACCTCTTTGGTCTAAGGATTGCTACAGTGCTATAGACTGCAACTGAACCCACCAAAGTCCCAGCTGCTTCTAGGATGTACATAGGACTCTGCACGCCACTGTGAGTTACTTCTTCTTAAGCATCCACCAACTACAAAAGGCCATGGTGTGTAAGGATAGAGACTAATCCATCAATTTCACTCACAAGGAAACACATTTACCCACAATGGATTCACAATGAATTTCACCACCTCACTATCTTGGGAATGAGGTTTGTGTCTACATCACTGAGCTGTAATTATTTTCTTCCTTATTCGAGAACTTCTACTAAGCATCCCTGCATGCCTATCCTGTCCTTCTTCATGATGTGCTCTAACTCTGTCATTTAATCCTGACAGTGATGTTACAGTGTGGAGAATAATAGTAGCCCAGCCTGCAGATTGTACAGCCTGAAGTGCTGGCTCTGATATCTGCAGGTGTAAGTTCTAAGAAATGGTGGGCTTTTGATTCACTTTATACTTGTGTCTATTAGCTTTATGTAAAAAATTATCTCTTTGAATCATAGCAGCTGCAAAGAGAGTGGATCCTAGAGTGATAAATCATTCCTAGATGCCTGTTACAATTCATTGTAAATGTTTATATATTGTTTACACAGAATCCTATAAAATAACTCAATGTTCAAAAGATTTGGTCAAACCAAACAAAACCAATCAGTAATTTGAAAGTTGCAAAAATTAAAATGGAACAAAATTGTGCAGGTGTGATGTGAATTGCATTGGTGGACTTGAAAGGAAATTTAAAATGAAACTTCAAGTATGGGAGTTTCTAGAAAAGAAAAGCTGATTAAATCTGAAAAAAAAGTAAAATCAGGTGCTTCTTTGCTCAACATTTGACCAAAGTGTGCATTATTTCCTAATAGAACACTTCTAGCTACTCATGCGTGTGACCAAAGTTTCCTCACAGTAAAACAGCCTAACACCAACAAATGATTCTGTAACACTAGTAAGCCAGACAGCCTACGACTTCCTGTTCTCCTGTCTCTTCCCCAGGCTCCAGCAAAAGCAGCCATTATATCGTCTTCAGACAGTCCCATGACAGTCCTGCAGTGGGTTACATATGCCCACATGTGTCTCTATACCATCACAGCTGCTAGGAAGTCACTTCACACGATGCTGGCTCAGTCTTGTAGGCTGAGTGGAAGGCGTAAACATCCTTCCTCCCACTTTGTCCCATTGGTCCAGCCACGCAATGAAACTCACTTGCTTTGGCTGTCATAGAAACACAGCCTTCCCTCTCCACACAGCCTCACTCATGGCTTGAAAATGTGGTGCTCATTGACCCGGGAAAGGAAACTTTTCCCTCTGCTTTTGCTGCAGGCCGTCTGTAGAGCAGTTGAACAGAACCCCACAGCCTGGGGGTGGAGAGATAGCTTTCCAGCTCCTGATTTTTCCTCCTGGTGTTCCACATACATATCTTACTCCCAGGGGAATTCTAGTTCATACAACTCTATGTCAAATTCACATCTTCAAAGAGAATTCCCGAAGCAGCCTTGCCTAGCCACTCCTAAGTCTAAATGTTAAGCAAATCCCTGTACCTCACCCTTGTCCCTAGTCATGGGGGAAGAGTTGCCAAATGATTAGTTGTGATTAATATCCCTGCACAGTTCCCTACAATGAGACAGAAATGCTCCTTTTGTTGGGTTCTCTGCCCCTGATGAGCATCACTGGGTGCAGAACCAAACCTATGAAACAGTCAAAGGGGTCAACATGCAATCAGATGAAGAGGCCTCCATGGAAGAATTTCAACAATGGTCAACAAGATGCACAGGAAAGGCACAGTCAGGAACACAAATGGAAAGAAACTTGCAAAACAGAAAGACAGGCAGGCATGGGAAGGTTAAAATAGTCATTGGTGCTGTCATGGCTCTAAGGAGTCAGCACACATTGACTGGACTCTGGTGTCACTGAGCTCTTTTTCATCCCCTTCAGTGTCATTGCTCAGGGCACTCAACAACTCACCTTAATTATCTGAAATTAAACTCTTTCAGGGACTCATAGTGGTCCTCAGCAAAAACACAGAATATGCTAGATTTTACAAGTCAGGCTGAGCTCCAGAGAAGCACAAGCTTCTTTCCTTTGTTACGATCTGGCCACTAGGTTCTCACTGTGTGGATGCTCTGTGGAGCCACAGAATCCTATAAAAATGAAGGCGGAGGAGTGACCTGATGTGCTCCATTCACTATCCCCTAGTGACAGCAATGATACAGAAGATGAGGGGGACGGGTTGTTTTTTATTTGCGAAGGGGAGGCTGATGTCCAGAAGAGTGAACATTAAACAATCAAACTTCAGAAGTGGCTTCTATACCTGCCCCAGAGTTTAATTTAAATGTAAAGCATTTACATTTTGAATGATTTTTTTCATTTTCTTTTATATTCCTTTTGTGTACTGAAGAGCCAGCAGCCTCCAAACTGCACCACAGCAATAGTTATCGCCATCAGCATTTCTAAGGAGCTCACACAGGGCCAAGGCCGTGTGTGCACAGGCAGGCTAAGGAAAGGAGGATTTCTCCCCCAACAAAGAAGTGCTGCTTTCTGCACACAAATGTTTCCATCTTATCACAGATTTACACATAAATAGAACAGGAAAGGAAGCTGCCCCTCATCTTCTTTTTGCCTTCTTAATTGGGCCAATAATAGAGGTATTGTACAGAATTTGGACAAAATCCATTAATCTAAGATGGATAGTGGCAAATGTGGGTACATAAAAAACTATGTCAGGGACAGACAAGGTGGCTCAGCAGTAAAGACATTTGTGGGCAAGCCTAAGGAGCTACCTGTGATCCTCAGAATGCACATGGTAGAAGGAGAAAGTTGACTCCCTCGAGCTGGCCTCTGACCTGCATATGCACACTCTACATAAGTGCACACCTCCCATATTGCCATAGAGGTGCCAAGTATACAGACATATGCCTTTTCACTCTTGCTTTACACGGGCTGTGGGGGTTCATACTCAGGGATTAATGTTGACAGGCACTGAACAGAAAACTTCACCTACATTCACTTTAACCCATTAGTGCCTCGTGGGCAGCCCCATTTTAGCCCCATTTTCCATAAGGGGAAACTGTCGTTTAGATGTCACAGAGCTTCTAAGCATCAAAGACAGTGGTTCTGTTATGTCTAATGTTAAATACAGCCAACATTCTCCACATGGCCCAAGATTTTTGAAGTCACTGTTTCTCTGTTTCAGCCCTTCCTCATGTCTTACCTCAATCATTCAGTATCCCCTATCGCTTTCCAACAGGAACAAAGTTCAAATTTTCCCACTGTGACCCAGTTGGAGTTTCCTTAATATGCCTCACATCCTTACAATGTCCTCCCTTAACCTATCTGCAACTTCTTTGTGATGATTTGGCTATAAATGAAATATGCCAAACCTTCCCTTCTTTGCAGAGTTGGCAAGAGATAGCCGACCGTGTTCCACAAGTGGCCTTTGCCCTGTGCCCTGCTTTGTGTTATGCTAACACAGTGCTCCTACAAGATGAGGCACGGTGTCCCATCTACTCAGTACTCCAGCTCCATCAGACTATCAGCTACTACCACTCTTGGCTCCTATAAACATCCCTTCACCTAGTTCACCAAGGTTATCATACATCACAATACGCTGCAAGCTTTGATAATCCCTCTAAATAGAGATCCTTGAGAGCAGCAACCACATTCTAGTCACTGTTTTAGTCCCAGTACTCAACGTCATGACAGGCATAAACCAGAGCCTCCATAAATTGGAAGCTGCAGAAGATACAACGTCTGTTGCAACAAGGCCACTGGCCAATGAAGACCTGGCCTCTTCTGCCCCCTGGTGGTACAGCACTGCCTGGGTATGCTGCCAGGTTCAAGCCCATCACTAACATTAGATTTTTGTCCTTCCAGGAGACGTTTCTCCTGTGATACCTCAGCTCCTCTCCTGCAGCATTGTATTCATTTGATTTGAGGACTGTATTTTAACTATTCTAAAATATTATACAATCCATAAAAAATCAGAATCACGCTGGCCCTGCTCACTCTTTCCACATCTATTATAGTATCTGGTACAAAGAGGGCATTGAGTGACCTTGATCTTGTTGTGGAATAATAAGCTTCATGGGTGCTTTTGTTCCACATGTATGAAATGTTGGCTTTAGAATCGATGTTCAGAACATCTCTAGGCCTCTATACAAAGCACACCCAGCTGTGGCAACCTCTCTCTTACTCCTGTGTCCGCTGCTCTTCTTCCTCTCATGTGTTCCCTACTTGCACAGTGCCCAGGTCAGTCTATCTTCCCTTCTTCCCACAAGATTTTTTTTCTGTGATTGTGACTGAGAAGGCTACCTTCCACACTTACACTTGAGGACTGCATTTACCCTGAATCATTCTTCTCTGGGAATAATAATCAGCCCCAAACTTTCAATCAAATAAACTAAATTCTCACCCTCTTTTTTCTTTTTTCAGTACAAGGCAATGTTTCTCTGTGAACCCTATCTTTCAAAGAATCCTCATATCCCCATGCTGTGTTCATTCTTTCATAATCAAAGCTCATGTTATAACTGACAATACTTTGCTCTCAAAGCCTAATGTGGATTTATCATTTCCTCACACCAAAATGTTTATGCTTGTATTTTAATTGAGAGGGGCTTCCTCACTCTCCCAAAGGCAGAGTGAGTGACATCATCTCAATTCGGATATCTTCAAAATATAAATGTACAGTAAATATTGGAATTGTGATCTATACCATACTCTGATACATTTCACATACATTGTTCTTTCTGAATGCCATGGCAACCCCACAAAGGTTTCTGTTCTCTCTATTGCTTTTTTATAATTGGGTCAACTGAGACCTCCCACCTCCCAAAAAATTAACACACTCTAGGGTTGTAGGTAGCCCTCGAAGTTAATGCAAAAGTCTTCTCATTCATGTTTATGTGTCCGTATGCACATGTGTGCATGTGTCTGTGCATGTGAAGTGCATTACCAAGACCAAGCAGAGGTTTTGGAACAAAGGAAAATATAGCAGGCTTACTCTGACATATTACGTTAAAGTGATTTTAGGAAAATGGTGTGCTGGTTTGGAAGGAATGTGAGAGTCCACAGAGGCTCTGCGGGATACGGAGTTGATTTTCCCCAATCACCACATTAGGTATTTCAGCAGCATCTATCTCTGTGATGTCAAAGTCATTTGGAAAAGATTCTGACGGTGCAAGTGGCTGTAAACTGGTGATGTGAAGATGTTGGAGTTCCGAAGCTGTTTATTTGTATGGTGGTCTCAATGCCATCTTCTGGTGAGCCCAGAGAAGAATGAAAAGAAGGATTTGCTGGAGAACAAGTGTACAGTGAGACATACACCAGCCCGTAAACCTTCTGCAGGTCAGAACACTAGTACACTTCATGGTGTGACTCGAGAACTAGGAAAAGCTCAGAGCTGACTCATTCCTCCTTCAGTTTAATCAGTCTGTGTACAAAACGGGATGATAAGAAGACACCAGGGACATGACAATGATAGGCAATGAAGGATGTGAACGCATTCAAGGCTGCCAGCGTCCAGCGTCGGAGGGCGGGGCTTACTGCAGTACGCCTGTCATCTACAGTTGCCCGCATGCCAGGGCTCCCTACAGTGTTCAGAGCGCTGCTTCTCTAAGTCCTGCTCCGAAACCACCTCCTCTAAAGTGCCACTGCCAAGGTAGAAAACACAAAGCTGTATTTCTGGTAGAGCTATTCGATGCCATTAAAGCAGTTTCTTTGAGGGAAAGACATGAAGAAATAATTTTCGTAGGTGTAAATTACAGAGGAAAAATGATTTAGGACACAAAGAAAACAAAAAATAGGCCTGAAGCGTTTTTTTTTATTGGATAGTTTATGTATTTACATTTCAAATGTAATCCCTTTTCCTGGTTTCCCCCTTTCCCATTCCTCCCTCCTCAAGCTTCTCTGAGGATGTTCCCCCTCCCAACCACCGGCGGCTCCCACCTCAATGCCCTGGCCTTCCCCTACTCTGGGGAAAGAAGCCTGGCTGAAGCATTTCTAATTTAAATCTTGCCTCCTAATCTGCTGAGTTAAGCTCCCTGCTCCCTTTGTCTGTGTAAGTTTCCCAGAAGATAAGGGGCTTGCTGGATGAGCTGTCTACTTGACTTCATAGGAGTTCCAGAATGTAGCTTCTCCAGGGTACATCCTTTAACCCCTCTGGCTACCAGACTCTCTGGGAGTCTCATGAGAACATCTGCACAGAGATTCTCATCCTGTGCTTTGCCATTGGGATAAACAATGCATTGAAATGACTTAGCCTTGTCTGGTAGAAATGACTCTGAAAACATGAAGCCTGAAGACACTAGACACGTTGGCGTTTGTTCAAGGTCAATGGTAGTCAATGCTTGCAGTGAAAATGTTAAAGGCAAGCTTTCTAGCATGTCTACCTTTACTCCTGTACATAATTCCTAAGACTTGCTCTCAACTCCACCCCTTGCTTCTCTTCTACTGTGATCTTCTAACTGCTTGCCCCCCTCTTTCCCACCATATTCCTAAGCACTTTTCATTTACACCCAATTGTTTTCAGCTAACAAGGTATCTGGGACTCAGTATGGAATGAAGGTTCTCAGAGCTGGATCCCAAGTAGCCCATTTTGCATTAATGCTCCATCCAAATAAATATGCAACAGCAACCCATCAGCACATCTGGTATAATGTATAAACATAAGCAATGCTCTGTCTGCAACAATGGAAGCTCATGGGACAACTCAGAGTGACTAGCCCCTCGCTAAGTTAAGAATGAATTTTTTCTATACCCAAAGTAAAAATAAAAGAACAAAGAAGGTTTAGCTCCATTGGTGACAGGGATTGCCTTATCTAATATTCTTTTTAACTTCGTCTATTGTTTCTGCACAAAGATTCCAAAGACAGGCCCTTCTCCATCAGACCAGTCTATCTTTACAACACTGCCATTTTGTTCTGAAAAGCTTAAGTATTTACAAGTATGTACACAGAGAATAACATATTAATCAAATGCATCTATGAGTATCAGTGATGGATAAAACATCTACTCTTATTTTACTTCCCATTTGAAAGCAAGTCCAAGGCATCATTAGCTCACCTGTAGACATTTTTCTGCATATTTAGATGGGACAAAATGGTATTTCTCTTGCCATGCTTCACCTTCTTATTAAACACATACATATTCCTCCGAAGCTCCCCAGGCATACCTTATTGTGGTTTTATCAATAGGAATGTGATGGTTAGAATGGATTTTTTTCCTCTTTGCTGAACTTCAGAAAGTTCACACACATAGGCAAAGCATCCATCTTACTTTGTATGAGAAGTGGCATCATGATGTGAGAGGAATGTGCAAGCAAGTATTGCTATCACCTTGGAACCTGAGCAGATTGCTTTCTTTTCCCAGTGTCCTTTTCCATATGGTGGAAATAGTACTGCCAGCCCCATGGGCTTCACCAAAACCTTTCAAGAATCCCACAGGATGATCTATGTGCGATCACTGTAAATACACTATACCGTTCACTTGTAAGAAATAATTACAGAAGGGTGAAGACATTGCAGAAGCTGTGCTCAGCAGGAATATGTAAAGAAGATGGAGATTTTCTCTGCCAGCTCAGCTGCAGAGGTTCCTGCAGCCTTCTGTGAAAGCTCATAATGGAGGCTTGCTGAGGAGCCCTGGAGGGCGCCAGCTGCAGAGCTATGTCAGGAGAGGCTTCTTCAATATGATCTCAATCAATAAACGTGCCATCCCGGCCAATGCAGCCTTCCTCCTCTGTTAGCCACTTCCCAGAGCCACCAGAAAAACTTTTATTTTTTTTCATGTTTTGAGACCCAAATGAAGGAACAAACCACTGTTCTTTCTCCTTAGAGGGAAGAAAAATGTCTAATAATAATACTTCTCTCAGCTTGCCAGATAAATGAAGGGATTGGCTGAACTGAGCAGAACTGATTATTCTTTTGGAAGAACCTATGATCCATCTGAATTCAAAGACCAAATGCATTTTAAAGGCAAAAACACCTGGGGAGAAGAATGGACAATAGATTTCAACACAAAAATTTCCCTCGCAGGACTAGCCATAAAAAGAACAAGGGGTGGACACCAGAAAGGATTAAAATGATGGTTAGTTATACAATGGCCCTTTGTCTGTCAGAGGCACATGCTAGGGCAGCCATTTCCCCCCAACATCCAGAACATGAGTTGTCATATATCTTAGTAGTTCAATGAGGGCAAGATGGTGAGAACTAAACTGATCAGGACAAATAACATAACTGTAACATGTGGAGCAATATTGCATTTATTATAATTATTTAAAATATCACTGTAGGGCCAGGTGTTGGAGTATACAAGTTTAATTTCAGCATTCTGGAGACAGAGGCAAGGCAGATCTCTGTGAGTGTGAGAGCACTTTGTTCTACACAGAGAGTTCTAGGTTAGTCAGGGGCTACATAATAATAACCTGTCTTAACAATCATCATCAAATCAGCAGCAGCATCAGTAGTATTATCATCGTATATCACCATGTGTTCATAAGGGAAGTATAGCAAGCAGCACTCCTGATCACAGTGGCTTAGCACAACAGCCTATCTATATATTCTTTGTTAGTGAAGTCTCCATTTGTTTCTTCTACTCCATTCTATTGCTAGAATTTGGAACAGCCTAACAAGATGCATGGATGTAAAGGGTTTGGAAACATTCTCCTCAGCTGAGTAGCCACCGGCCAGCAATAATCCTAAACTCGGAAGTGTGACAGAGAGCACATCTTACAGATGTGAAAAACTCTGTTTTAGCAGCTGTATCTAGGACTGTTAAACCAAAGTGTCATATGTTCTAAGAAACAGGCTAAAACATCTGTGAACACTTGTCATATGCAAAGGCTTCTACTTGCTGTTCTAAGAGTAAGACCTCCAAAGCCTCCAAAGCTGAAACCCTAGTGAGCATGACAACTATGCAATCAACCACCAACTGTCAAGACGTAGAACGGCTGCCCATCCCACTGTGTTTGAATTGTTTGAGCTAATTTCCTTCTGGGGGACATGGGTAAGTGTTATACCTCTACTTAGAAACAAGTCATTTACAATGCAGGTGCTCTGAAAGGGAAATTTTATTGAAGCCGTTACTGTACAGAACAGTTTATTAAATGACTCAGAGAATCAGCATTAGGACCAGGTTGTGTGTTCAAATTTTGTGGCTGCCACTTCCTCCAGATGATGCGCTGTGTTCCTGTTTTCTCATTTATGAAGCTGAGGAAGGGAGTTGACCTGTCTCCTCTGGTAATTGAGATGACTACGCAACTTAAAAAGGTGAAGTTCTGAGAGGCATGCTTTGTATGAAGAATAATGTTATTGTTAGCTGTCATGACTGGAGAAAAATGAATTAACACAAAGAGTGTAAATAACCTTGGATTGCAAAGTCTTAACATACCAATCTGTGTCCACCCAAACTCTCCTCAACCTCCTCTTATCTGTTTCAATCCATCTCCAGATGTTTTCCTTGAGATCTGCTGCTAGTATGGTCAAAGATGTCTTCCTAGATGGCTGCCTTTTCTTAATTGCTAACAATTCTTAATTTTTCTCCAAGTTGTAAGAATTCATCTTTTTTGAAGGACATATTTCTTGTTTCTTAATTTATAATTTCATTTCTGTCATCCTCATATAGCAGCTACTTTCCCTCTCTTGATCATGATGAGCTGAGGCAGAAATGCACTACTGTCTGCAGGATCAGGGGCCTCGGGTACAGTGAACAATGCAGGCCACATTCAGGGAGCTTTCGGTGGCAAGCAGCTGTTTGAATTTGGTCAGTTCTCTGGCTGTCTGGTTCAGGTAGATAAAACTGAATTCACCTCATCACACCACAACTCGTCCTCCCAAACCAAGAAATATCACAAGTCATCAGTATGGGTAACCTTGTGGGATTCTCACTTACTGAAGTACTCCTGTCTACTCCAGTCTATTCCTACACCATTGTAGTAAATACCTTTGTGGAGACACAAAAAAATCTGGTTGTGTCACCAGCACCCCCCCATACACACACATATACTTTTCCATTTGGTATAGTTTCATAACCATTCTATATTAGTGAAGGTCTCGCTACTCCCTTTTTGTAGAATATGTTGTTCAGTTCTGCTTCGATCACTGAAAAATTTCTTGCTTAGCTTTTCCATGAGAAGCCCTTGGCAGAAGAATTTCAGGTGAGAAAGAGTCAACACTATGTAAGTCTCCAGCCCTCAGCCTACCTTAGAATCTGATAAGAAAATACCAAATTCTAAGTTGGACTTAAGTGTTCAAAATAAAACATAGGAAGGAAAAGGAAGAAAAGACATGTGAGACTCAGAGCTTGTGTGTGTGTGTGTGTGTGTGTGTGTGTGTGTGTGTGTGTGTAATAGCAACAGCATATATTTGTGGATAAAGATCAGGGTCTGTTAGGAGAAATGATCATATGATCACAAAGATATAGGAGATAACTCACAGTTTAGTAATTTCTGGATGAACCAATGGAGGTGATTAGGAAAATTTCAACTCTAGGGTTAAAATCAATGTTCTAGTTTAATTAGGTAAGCAAGGAAGCAGAGGATATGATTTCGCCTTTCTCTAACTCTTGGTTCTGCTGAATGGATTCGATGATGTCCACCACTTTAAAAGAAGAAATTCTTCTTTACTGATCCTCTGAATCAGATGCTAATCATATTTCCAAACACCTTCATAGGATGTATTCCGAAATGTTTCCTGAAGCAGTCAGTTTAGCCATCACAGTATTGATGCACCCAGGTAAAGAATACATTCTCAAAAACCCTCTCGGTGCATATCTGAGAGCTGTGATAGCATAGAGGAATGGGCCCCAGCATTGGAGTTAGAAATAACATGCCCCAAATGCATCTCTGCTGCTCAGAAACCGTATAAACTTGTGGAAGTCACATGGTCTGCCTCAACCTCTTTTTCTTCATCTATAAAAATTTAGTCTCGTTGTTCTTACTTTGTGTGGTTATTTTTAAAATGATTAGGAAATGAACCACTAAAGCCTCCTACTAGATCTTGACACACAGCAGATTCCTAATAAAGGGTAGTCATTATTAATAATTTTGTGATTAGCCATTGTCAATCTTTTTACCTTATAATCAGATAGCTTCTCTTTTACTATTATAGATAGGTCAATTATTCCTCAGCAAGTGTTTCCTAAACACCTATAATTTTCAAAACACAAGATGAGTGAAGGACAGAGCCTGTCCCTTGGGGCTAATTATAATGGAATAAAACAGTCAGGTTAGCAAATAATCATAGTGATGAAAGAAGTACTGTGCGAGGTGTGCAAGATAGCAAGCAGGCTTGTTCCAGAAAACTCTGTAGAGCCTAAGGAGGCCAGGGGCCACTGCCCACAGGACATACAAATGAAAAGGAATTATCTCAGAACAGAGGAAAGTCCCTTGAGCACCAGAAAGGAAGGCTATTTCAAGCTGAGGCAATAACATGAGAAAAAAAAGAAGAAATACAAATACATGGAACATTCCAGAAACAGCATGAGAGGAAACCAGAAGAGTCAAAAGGGCCAAAATCATACAGAGTGTGTTCACAGCTGCTATCATGGAGGGTGAACTCTGTCGTAGAGGTCATTTACACCCATTCCCTGTACAGCAAGATATGAGATCTGCATTTCCAGAGTTTCCTTAGCTCTTTTAGAAAACAAACAGAAATGCTCTAAGATCCTGGCACATACAGAGGATGATAGTAAAGGATGGGTTCTTGCAGTTAGCAAGACCTGTTTAGAGAAAAAGACGGCCTCACAGGGGTGCACAGAAGCCAAAAGAAAAGGCACAGTTTCACACAGGTACACCCCTGTGGCAGTCCAGCAGTGTGGGACAGCACCCAGGTTAGGAAGCTCTACACTGGAGGGATATAATGTTAGCAAGGAATGGTGACTAAATTACACTGAGGTGTCCTCCAGAGGGAGAAACCAATGGGCAAAGCCTAGGTAGCAACTGCAGTTTTATGAACACTGTCCAAAATATTTCTCCCTGATCCTGAGGTTTGTTAGAGTTTAATAAGATGTGTTGGATGGCATGGGGCATGGAGTTTGTCCTTCCTTAACTGATTTCAATCTTCACCCCTAAAGTTTGAGTAGCTGACAGTCCTCAGCCAAACAGTACAGCTAATTCAGCTGAACCCTGGAATTCTGTCTTTCCTCTTTAGTTGTAGTCTCTATAAGATAACTGCTACTGTCTCTGCCCCAGTCAAATGTGGCTATGGCTGTGGCTTACGAGGCATCTCATTCTCACCCCTGGATAAGTGCTGGCATAGAACAGCTCTTCTGTAGATTGTCTGCCCTTAAGATGCTGCTACACTATCACCTAATATAATGACCTGCTCCCTATTAGAGGCTTTCCTTGAGAGCTAGGAAAGGTACACATCCAGACACAAGATGACAGCTTCCTCACCTCTTTGGTCAGAGGGCAGAATGAACAGCATTTGCTCATTATAGAGCAGCAACCTGTAATCCAGAATCCTGCACCCACTTAAGATAAAGGAGTTCACTTTCCAACCAGGTCAGGCTTGCTGGTTGAGCCTGAGCAGGAAAGGTCAGTTTGCCGTGGACTCCCCTGTTTATTCGGCATTCCTCAACTTCTACTTCCCTTGGACGATCAAGGCAAGTCTGCATGGTGAAGTGAGGCCAACACATCCCAGTGACCTTCTTACAGTGCTTTGTCTGTCTGCTGAGTGGCCTTGAGTTAGCATCTCCCAGCCATCTGGCATGGGAGTGCCTAGCAAGGACAGAGGTTCATTGTCCTGAAAGACCCAATGTATCAGTGTTGAGACTGAGATGAGCTGTTTGGGGGACAGGAACCTAACAAGGCCTTGGATGGGAATGTCTTTTGAGAAAGCAGAAACCTGCCTAATATTACCTATTAAAGTCTTCCCCCTTTTCACCCTTCATTTATTTGTTCACTTTACATCCCAACCACAGCCCCCCTCCCTCCTCTCCTCACAATCCCACTCTCCTTAGCCACTCCTCCCAGAGAAGGGAAAGTTGCCCAACCTGCTGTGGCACATTAAGTCACAGCAGGACTTAAGTCTCACTGAGGCCAGACAAGGCAGTCCAATTAGGGGAAGGGGATCCAACGGCAGGCATCAGAGTCAGAGACAGTATTTCCAGAGAGAGAGAGAGAGAGAGAGAGAATAGAATAAAATATGTATATATTGGGTCTTTCAGGACAGTGTGTATATTATATATACACACATCCATATACATTCATAGAGAGAGCTATCTGGTGATTAGTTTATCATTTGAAGCTCCTTAAAACAAGCTTGCTTGGAACCCTCTACTTTCATCTGGAGCACTGAAAGTTAGGTCTCAATAACGAATGTGGTGGGTAGTGATGAAGAAAGCTGGAGATGAGTTCTCACCATGGCACCATTGAGACGTGGACACACAGCTGCGTGCAGTAGGCAGACAGGCAGAAACTTCGCTTTCTTCCACATGGCTCCCAGCTGGTCTTCAAACCTGGTCCTCATAGTTTGAGAAAGCAGACTATGCTAACGAGAAGTGCCCATCTATGTGCTGTATGCCATTAGTCCCTAAATTCTCTTGCCCCCACTTGTCCAGAACTAGGGCCTGTGGCTTCTGCCTCCAGAGGCTTTGCTCTGTCAGATTACTTAACAGGCAACACTTATTTCTACCCGTGACTTACACTTTCTTCCTGTTGATTCCCCCATATTTACTGCCACGTTATTCTTAGTCTCCCCATGTCCCAGGTAGGGCTTTGAAAGCAGACCTCCTCTACTGCGGCTGTGTTCTTTCCCCCAGTAGAACAGAGCAGGTATACCTCAAGGCTGTGTCTGGACCCTTGCTGGCATGGGATGAGTTGCCCCGTTCTCGCTCTACCATGCTCTGTGGCAGATGGCAGTTGGGCAAGCAGAGCAAGCAGAGCAGGCTGAAGACATTTTGTTCCTCTTCACTTTCTTCTCTGCTCCATTCCTCCCATGTCCTATGGCATCCTTTGAAGCACAGCATTGCTCCTTGAGTCTTTTCCTTTATTAATTAGTTGTGCGAACTACTCTGCTTCCAGTGAAAGCCACTGTTTCAGGTGAGATTACCACTAGACTAAAATCCAGGGGAACACTGAGCACAAACAGTTTCTCATTTGTTTCCAACATAGAATTTGTATTGATTATTCGAGAGTTTCACATAATGCACCCCAATCTTACTCACTGCCCAGTCCTCACCGAGCTGCTCCTCTACCATTGTGAATACACACACACACACACACACACACACACACACACACACACACACACACCACAAAAGAAAACACAGAGGAAAAAGAATAAAAGCACAATTATATTTTCATTTTTAAGCTTTTGCTGTTTTCTGTGTAAAATCTTTGATGGGTTAAGGAGGAGGAGGAGGAAAAGAAAAGGAAAGGAAAGGAAAGAAAAGAAAAGAACAGAAAAGAAAAGAAATGAAACCAGGGGCTTGGGAAAGTTCTCAGAAGAATTTTCTTTTGGTGAATTGTTCTGAACTCTGATTGAACTAGAGGAGTTCTCCATCCTTCCCAAGCAGCTAACATCCGGCTGGCAGCTGGCCCTGGTATATCAGCAACTGTTCCTCTGTCTGGACCGGAAAAAAACAAAAAACAAAATCAAAAAACCTACGACAACTTGCCACAGCATCAAGGGAGCTTCTTAGTCTGTCCAGCCTCCTTGGTCACCAGAGGAGAGCGACTTGTCACCCTCAAGGACCAACTCTCCTTGGAGGGGTCATTAGGTCCTTGGGGCACTTTGCAAAGATTAAATCTACTCTAATCTTCTCCAGCTATAGGTTGGCTGGTGAATGACCTTCCCTGTTTGCCTGTCCAGCGTGATTACTGGTCCTATCTTCTCCCCCAGGCCTTTACACACTGGAATTGCAAGGATAATGTTGAGCTTTCTCAATGTCTCCTTAAGGGGTAAGGAGCCACAGCCTATAGAGTCTCAATAACCCATGCTTTTAGGATTTGGTGAGCTGGTGGAGACTCAGCCGCATGCAAAGGGAGTAAAAGAGCTGTTGTTCTGCGCTTCCTCTGGGCTCCTCTTTAGCCCACGTTCTTAGGCAGAGTTTTCTTTTACCTGGTCTGGAAGCTCATGAGAGGAAAACTGTCCATAGTGAGACTGGTATTTCAGTAAAATCAAGAGAATAAAGGATAGAGGATTATCCATTTCTGCCACACCTCTCCTTAAGGAAGCAGGCCTTGCTCTGCCCTTGAACAGGCCACCATTTTTATAGATGGCATCTCATAGTGTAGCCTTTATCCTGAGGTGACACCTACAGTGTATATAGCCTCTGTCCTCCTTCCGGATTGAGTCCTACTCCTATTCACTGGAGTCTCCACAAAACAGAGAGCTCTGGGCATTGAAAGGAGTAGTCAGCAGCCTTTGCTATCACGGGAAATGATACCTTTGTTTCTCAATCTAGTTTTGTGAGAATTTGCCAAAGCTACTTGAAAGTGAATCGGAATTAGTTTGTAATCTTTTAACTTCAGCACAAGAAAGAATATGGCAACATTTCTATATCCAACCTTTCTCAGATATCCCCTGGGGTTCCCTTAGCCTCCCCAGGAAAATTCAGTTATTTATTTAGAGCATTTTCTCTCAGTAGGACAACACTGCTTTCAATTTGATACTGAACTTGAAGAGGGGGGGTTTCTTACTCCTTTTCATTGTACTGCCCTTTATAGTATGCAAATGAATAGAAAGCATTATCTATGATATTAAATTTTCATAGAGGCAAATGGGAGAAGATTCGAGGAAAACTTCTTGCCTATAAAGATTCTTTATAGAAGCAATAACAAAATTTATTCCAAAAAATTTATTCCAAAGCCCTTGTGTAGAGATACAGTTTCCCCATTGGTTTTTAGAGTTGTAGAGCCACTGTTCATTGGATGCTGGACACTGTTAGTTTCATAGAGTTGATACGACAAACTAGGGAGATTAAAATAGCAGAAACCTATTATTGCAGGGTTCTAGAAGCTGAAGTTCTCTCTTCCACTAAGGGAGCCTTGGCTCCACATCTCTTTCTTCTCTTCTGGTGACAGCCAGCAACCTGTGTCTTCGTATCACATCTCCCTTCCTGTGTCTACTTTCTTCTCTTAAGACCATCGTTCATAGTGATCAGGACTTATTCTCATCACGTATGATCTAATCTTAATTTTATCACAACTGAGAAGTTCTGCCTTTAAAATAAGGTCACATTCACAGTTCTGAGAGACTTGACTAGTATTACAATAGATTCCTTTAAAAGGGATATATTTCAAGCCCAATAGATGCCCATCACATAGCTTCAAGATGTCACTTACACATATAAATATTACCTATTCCTCTCTCATCTAACACTCAGAGAAGGTATAGTATATCCATATATATTACACTTCTGTAATTTTAAGTATAATATATGTCAGTCTCTCCTTTTAATCCCTCCTTTTTTTGGCCCATTCATGTTCACATTTTCTTTACTATTCAAGTGGCAAAGGCTAATCTCTGTAACCTGGTACCTTTTACGTCCTCCAAACCCTGGGACCTAATCTCAGTGGTTGATTCCAGTAAGATGTTCTACTACCAAATAGGTCCTTACCTTGAAACCTTTCTTCATTGTTCCTTTCCAGGAGGTCAAAAATCTACTGACTATTGAAGAATCAACTCAAGCATCACTTCCTCTACAAATGTCTCCTCCTCTTTATCCTCTTCCTCTTCTTCCCTTCTTCCTCTTATTTGTCTTCTTCTTTTTGCCTTCTTTCCTACTCTAGAAATCAAATCTGGTGTTCAATCGTCATATCTTCAGAAATTCTATATTTATTGCTACTCAATGACTTTTTTCAAATTCCTTCCTAATTTTTTACACGTTTCTCTACTAACCTATGTGCTTCTAGGACAAAATACAATTTGTTCTTTGAAATCAACGTTTCTTGACTTATGGTGAGATTGTATTCTAACAAACCTATCGTTAATTAGTACATCTGTCCTACCAAATATCATACATTAGCCTAATCTACTTTAAACATGATTAGAATATTTACATTAGCCTAATGTTTTAGAGGGGATCAATTAACACAAAGTTTATTTTATAATAAGATTCTGACTAGTCCAGGAAATCTGATGATTATAGTTTACTGAATGTGGTGTACCAGTTACTTACCCTCAAGCCATTGGGGAAGCAATGGATCCATGATGATCACCAGCAGTATAAGAAACTATCATGCCACAGACTGCTAACTTGAGAAAAGATGAAAATACAAAACTCAAAATACCATTCCTATTGGCTGCTATTATATATCATCATTACACTTTTTAAAATCATAATTATAACAATTGTAAGTCAAAGATATTCTGAACTCAGATTGAGTAAATAAAATATAGACTCAGTTATAACAAAACCCTACTAACAAAGTTTTTGCATATGTATTTATATGTCCATGGTATGGATGTATGTGTGGGCAAACAGGCATATGAATATGGAGGCCCAGAGTTTACACTGACTCTCTATCACTCATTGGGTTTTGGGGTAGTTTGTTTTATTTTGGTTTAGTTTGTTTTGGTTTGATTTGGGATTTTTTGTTTATTTTTTTCTTTTTCTTTTTCTGTTTTTGTTTTGTTTTTGTTTTGTTTTTGTTTTGAGGTTGTTGTTGTTGGTGGTGTTAATTGATATATGATCTCTACTTGAACATGATGCTTATCAATTTTGGCAAATTTAGCTATCTATCTTGCCCTGAGAATCTTTAGTACTAGTCCTGGGATTACAGGCAGCTGCCACAACTACCCAACTTTAAAATGTATTCTGGGGTTCCGAATTTTTATGCTCATGTTGCTACAAGAAGTACTTTATGCAGTGACACATTTCTTTAGCAAGAAACATTACTTTTAAATATATTTAATATTCATACACACATATAATATTTGAGTCCAATTCATCCTCATTCAGTTCCCTCCAGTTCCTTCGCTCCCTTCCCACCACTCGGCCCTTGAAACTTTCTACGTGCTTTCTTAGTTTTTCTTACCTACAGAGTACATATAGCAAATGTGTATGTGTGAGGAACTGTCTACTGAAGAATGGGTGGCCTCTCAAGTCACACATCCCTGAAAAAAACTTATTCATCCTCCCTAGCCACCAATTGCCTTTAGCTCTTTAGTCAGGGCTGAGGTTTCATGAGTCCTTCTCCATTTATGCTGAGATTTTGACTGCCCTGATCTTGTGCAGGCCTTCTGAGTATAATCATGCCTGTCATCAGTTCACATGTGTTAGCATGCCCAACAAAGACTATTTTGCTACATGATATCTGCCCATTTTCTGCAATGATCCCTGGGACTTGAAGGAATGGCATGTAATATAGATGTCCTGTTTAGAGCTGAGGAAAAGTAAATGTTAATGTAAATATGTCTTGTTAAGTATCTAGACATACTTAATTAAGCAAACCAGCAAAAACAGAGTTACGTAAGTGGTCAATTCTGTTCTGCAATATTACATAGTAATATTCTTGTCAAAATATATGCTACTATAAAACGTTATTGATTAATAAGTGGAAATATAGATAAGAAATAGTAGACACCAACTACTAAGAAAATGTAAAGGTAAGAAAAGACATGGTATATAAATTCAAATTTATAACATTTATAAAATATCAATATAAAAATAAAAGGAATTTCTATTATTGTTAAAGCTAAATTTATTCTCTTTTATGAATATAGGGATATCCGCCCAACAGTGCAGCAGCTTATTAATTCAAATTTAAAATTCAGCCCACAATTTAACTTATTTTCTCATCCTTTTGCTTACCCTCTTCTTTAGGACCTATTTTGATTTTGAGAAGCCAGTGTATTGCCGTAGGCAGTAGTCAGTGACAATCTGCTCTGAGTCTTCTCCTGTGCCGGAACTTGATTCTATTCCTTACTTTGCTCAAAGAGACTTTTTGTAGGTTTTATCTTTTATATAAAATGCAGAGAGGTGTGTTTAAAGACCTCACCTAGCTGAGTCTTTGCTCTCCATCATTAGCAGCCGATGTCCTGTTATCCTTGAGAGAGATGGCTCACTCCACATCCTCTAATGGGAGGAATAGAACCTTGACCTAATACCTAAGACACATACAAAACTGAAATTTAGAAATTCTCTAGTGAGCTTAATAAAAGAAGAATGAAGATTACAGATAAAAGAAATAATGAGCTTAAAGACAGAGAAACAGGAATTTTCCAGTTCTCACTCAATTTTGATAAAAGATATAATCAGTAGGTTCAAGCCAGAAAAACCCTTACAAGAAAAAGTGAAAGAAAAGCATGCCTAGAGAGCTAGAACTGGTGAAATATGGAAGGGAATTTACCAAGAACAGGAGAAATATCATTTCCTATGGGAAAACAACACCAAAGACTGACTTATCAGAATCAGCTCACTAGAAAAAGGTAGAACATATTATTATTATTATTATTATTATTATTGTTGTTGTTGTTGTTGTTGTTGTTGTTGTTGTTATATTATTATTTAACTAAGTAATATACCTTTAAATCCATTCGTTAGTTATAAGCAGTTCAGTGATCTGGGGTACATTCACAAAGGTTTACAACCAGTACAATAACTAAAGACCTGATTATTTCTACCAAATCCCCCAAAGAAACATCAAGCCCATTATCAATCATTCTGGTCCCCCACCTCACCCCAACTCGCTCCCTGTTACTAGAACCACAGATATATTTTTGGTTTATTGTTGGCATTTCATGTAAAGATGGTCATTTAATGTGTAGTCTATTTTTTAATCTAGTAAGTTTGCATGACTTTTGTTGTTTCGTTTTCTCACTAATTTGTTCTTCTTATTTAACTTTTTATTGATTCTTTGTAAACTTCACATCATGTACTCCAATCCCATTCATCTCCCCATCCCTTCAAACCCACCTTCCACCCTTGCAGCCTCCCCCACAAAGAAAATGAAATCTTGTCATGGAAGCTGTAATGCGTGACAGTGTGTCCCACAGTAGACCCTTTTGTCCATGCTTCTGAACTTACAAATGTTTGTTGCAATGAGCAATGGGTCTAGTTCAAGGCCTCTGGCTCTTGCTAGATTATCAACACTGGCTCCTCACAGAGACTCCTTTCAACACTCCTGTTGTCACCTTATGTCATAGAAATCCTGCAGTTTTGGATCTGTAGGCCCAAACCCTTCCTGACTCCAGCAATTCATAGATGTGGTAGATGTTGGGGTGAGCCAACTCAAAGCCATGGATATGGGCCTAGGTTGTAGCTAAGTTGGTCAAACAGACAGCTCTCCCTCACCCACACTACCAGAATGAGGTATCCAGCACTGCCTAAGCTAGCTCACTCAAGGCCATAGCTGGCAAAGGGCAGAGGCAGCTCTCCTACTCTCATGCCCTTGGGCCTACTCACCCATACCTACTCCAGCAAGGCCAGCTCTATTGTGCAAGATGCAGGGCCTGCTTCCTTGAGTGCTGCAGCTCTTGAGGGGCTGGACCAGCTCTCCAGCTCTCATGACCTCAAGGCCAGCTGTCCCTCCTACCATACACTGGTAGGGGGTATGGGGGCTGCCATCACTCATTCACCCATGCCACCACACAGCAAACAAGTGGCAAGGCCAGATCTCCCAAGCTCATGCCCTCTGAACCAGCAAACCGTACCACCAGAGTCTCTATTCTTCTACCCAGGCAAGGATCAGGAACCCATTCTCCTCAGTGCCTCAGCTGATGACTGGTGGTAGTGAGGTGTGGGGAGGAGAAAGAAGAGATCATAAGGGAGGAATCACTCACTTGCCCATGCCACCATATGACATAAAACTGTCCGGGCCAGCTCTGTCATGCTCATGCCCTCAGGGCCAGCTCACCCACAACCCCTACAGCAAGGGACCACTCTACTGTGCTTCCTGGGTCAGGTGCCCCCTTCCACAGTTCTCCTGAGTTCTGAAGCTGGAGAGGCGTAGGGACAGCTCTGTATAGCTCTCAGGCATCGACATGGTCCAAGCAGCCCTTACCAGGGAGTAGTTTGGTGGTAACAAATCCCTGCTATTGCAGGACCATAGACCCAGACATGGCCCTTGCTGGAAGCCCAGGACAGGATCTTGCCAAGGTCTTAGGTGGCATCCGGCATCAGACATATCTCACTATGGTAGAGTCTCGAGTTCTACCTCTCCTCATTATGCACACATCCTTCTGCTTCCCTTACTCTTCGATCTCTCTACCACTTAATTGTTCATCATAGTGGTGCCCAGTGCCTCTGAGTATCTGTGGTCATCTCAGGGGCGCTATGCCCCGTCTATGCACTGCGGCACAGGATAGAGGTTGTCTTGGGCATGGTTTGCCCATCCTAGCTTCACAGCATAGAACTGGAGATTGTTTCAGGATTTCTTTGCCCACTCAGGCCCATGGGAGGATGGCATCATCTCAGGCTTGTTCTACCAGCCTGGACCCACTATTTTATACTCATGGCCACATCTATAGTATTATACCAGAAGAATGGATTGCATTCGGTCTGTTTATTCACACAGCAATGCACATTTGGGTTCTTTTTGCTTTCAACAATTATGAATGGTGTTTTTTGGGTCTGTATTTATTTTTCCGTGTGAATCTGTTTTCAGTTCTTTTGGGTACAAGTTGACCAGAGAAGCATGTCTGTAAATCCCCTGCCTGTTTTATTCTTTTATCCACATCAAGTTGATGTTTATAAATGATCCAAGGTAAAGATTCAATTTTCTTCTTAGGAATGGGCTTGTCCAGTTATCTAATCCAATAGGTTAACATGTTTCAGCATCCTTGTCAAAAACGCGTCTCCACCACAGTATATACTGACCTCTGGTGTCTCCATTCAATCTCGCTGATCCGTGTGTGAATCGGTGCCTGTTCCTCATGATCTCCGTTATTATGGCTTCATTTGAGCCATAATATTTCATCAGCAAGTATTGATCCTCCAAATGTGTTCTTCATTTAAGAGATTATGGTGGCTCTTATGCTTCCCTTGCATTTTCGAATGAGTTGACAGTTTCTGTAACAAAGGTAGATGGAATTTTGATAAGATTTCCACTTAAACTACAGATTAATTTCAATATTACCGCTATTTTTGACAAAAACTAATTCTTGGGCTCCTAAAACATTGATGTTTTTCTATTTATTTAGCTCTTCTTTCTTTCTCTCATCAATGTGTAACAATTTTCAGAGTATAAACTTAATATCACTTTGGCTAAATGTATTCATAAATATTGTATTAGTTTACATTTTCTGGTAAATACATTTGGTTTCTTCTATTTCTTTTGATATAATTATTACTAGCATATAGAAATTTTTGTGTAATAACCTCACATTGTATAAATCTGTTAAACATATTTATTAGCCCTAAAATTTAATTATTTATTTTATAATTATTTATTCCTTAAATTTTCTATATTCAAATTCTTATTATCTACAAATAGATGGTGTATCACTGTTTTTCATTGTGGGCTCTCATATTTATTTTTATCACACAATTATTATATTTATATATAGAACCCCCAGCATAGTGTTCTCAGATTAAAATATTGAGAATGAAATCCTTGTATTGTTCCTGATCATAGGCAGAAAACTTGTAGTTTACAGTCATTGCAAATGCTCATAGCAACATAGCAGCATAAATTACTTTTATTATGCATATTTATCAAATGTGTTTTGAGGCAGAATCTTGCTAGTAAGCAGCCCATGCTGTATTGGAATTATGGACTCTCCTTTCACAACCCGCCAAATACTTTACCTCTGACATATACCACTATGCCTCCAATTGCTGGTTTTTAAATTATGAAGTATTCTTCTAATGTTTTCAATAGCTGTTCAGACAACAATAGTCTGCCTCCTATTCCTTTTTTTCCCTTCATTGGATTTTTTTTCTACTTAAATTTCAAATGTTATTCCCTTTCCCAGTTTTCCGGACATAAGCCCCCACCCCAACCCCCTCTCCTTCTTCTATAAGGCTGTTCCCCTCCCTATTCACTCCCTTCCCCCCCCTGACATTCCCTTACAATGGGGGGTTCCAACCTTTGCAGAACCAAGGGCTTCTCCTTCCATTGGTGCCCAACAAGGCCATTCTCTGCTACATATGCAGCTGGAGCCATGGGTCTGTCCATGTATCATCTTTGGGTAGTGGTTTAGTCCCTGGGAGTTCTGGTTGGTTGGCGTTATTGTTCTTATGGGGATGCAAACCCCTTCAGCTCTTTCAATCATTTCTCTAATTTCTCCAACAGGGGTCCCATTCTCATTTCAATAGTTTGCTGCTTGCATACACCTCTGTATTTGACATGATCTGGCTGTGTCTCTCAGGAGACAGCTATATCAGGCTCCTGTCAGCATGCACTTCTTAGCTTCATCAATCTTACCTAGATTTGGTGAAGCATATATATATATATATATATATATATATATATATATATATATATATATATATATATATATATCTTGTATACCCATGTGGGAAAAGGCTCTAAATGGCCGTTCATTGGTCTCTGCTCCAAACTTTGTCTCCATATCCCCTTCTATGAATATTTTTGTTCCCCCTTTTAAGAAGTAGTGAAGCATCCGCACTTTGGTCATCCTTTTTTTTTTTTTTTTTTTTTTTTTTGGAGGTTCATGTGGTCTGTGGATTTTATCTTGGGTAATTCAAATTTTTGGGCTAATATCTACTTATCAGTGAGTGCATACCATGCATATTGTTCTGTGATTGGGTTACCTCACTCAAGATGATATTTTCTAGTTCCATCCATTTGCCTATGAATTTCATGAAGTCATTGTTTTTGATAGCTGAGTAGTACTCCACTGTGTAGATGTACCACATTTTCCTCTGTTGAAGGGCATTGGGGTTCTTTCCAGCTTCTGGCTATTATAAATAAGGCTGCTATGAACATAGTGGAGCATGTGTCTTTGTTGTATGTTGGAGTGTCTTTTGGGTATGTGCCCAGGAGAGGTACAGCTGGGTCCTCAAGTAGTGGAATGACAAATTCTCTGAAGAACCTTCAGACTGATTTCCAAAGTGGTTGTACCAGTTTGCAATCCCACCAACAATAGAGGAGTGTTCCTCTTTCTCCACATCCTCGCCAGCATCTGTTGTCACCTGAGTTTTTGATCTTAGCCATTCTCACTGGTGTGAGGTGGAATCTCAGGGTTGTTTTGATTTGCATTTCCCTTATGACTAACGATGTTGAACATTTCTTTAGGTGTTTCTCAGCCATTCGGCATTCCTCAGCTGTGAATTCTTTGTTTAGCTCTCTATCCTACTTTTTTAATAGGGTTATTTGCCTCTCTGGAGTCTAACTTCTTGAGTTCTTTGTATATTTTGGATATTGGCCCTTTATCAGCTGTAGGATTGCTCAAGAACATTTTCCAATCTGTTGGTTGCCATTTTGTCCTCATGACAGTGTCCTTTCCCTTACAGAAACTTTGCAGTTTTAAGAGGTTGCATTTGAAAATTCTTTATCTTAGAGTATAAGCCATTGGTGTTTTATTCAGGAAAATTTCCCCAGTGCCCATGTATGTAGGAAAGTGTGCAGTAGCTGGAGACACTGTGCTGCCACAGAATTGGGATGTGTGTTTCCGGCATGGAAACCTGCCTTGGGAACTAGGTAGGTAGAGAGATTGCTGCCACGCTCAGAGAGAGGCCTTCAGCAGTGTGATATGGGATGGAGCAAAGTGAGTAAGAGGCTTTGCTGACTAGGAATTAAGATATCTAGCAGATATCATAGGGCACCATAGTGCTGGATTTAAAGCGGGTAAAGACAGAATTTATATTTTTTATATTTTTACAACAATGCAGGTAATCGAGATTCTTCTCCACCTATTCTTCTATTAGTTTGAGTTTATCTAGTTTTATGTGGAGGTCCTTGGTCTACTTGGACTTAAGCTTTATACAGGGCAATAAGAATGCATCAATTGGCACTCTTCTACATGCTGACCTCCAGTTGAACCAACACTATTTGTTGAAAATGCTATCTTTTTTTCAATTGGATAGTTTTAGCTCCTTTGTCAAAGATCAAGTGAACCTAGGTGTGTTGGTTGATGTCTGTGTCTTCAATTCTATTCCACTGATCTACCTGCCTGTCTCTGTACCAATACCATGCAGTTTTTACCACTATTGCTCTGTACTATTGCTTGAGGTCAGGGAAGGTGATTCTCCCAGAAGTTCTTTTATAGTTAAGGATAGTTTTCACTTTCCTGGGTCTTTTGTTATTCCAAATGAATTTGAAAATTGCTCTTTCTAACTCTATGAAGAATTGATTTGGAATGTTGATGAGGATTGAATTGTATCTATAGATTGTTCATGGCAAAATGGCCATTTTTACTATATTAATCCTGGCAAAACAAGAGCATAGGAGGTCTCTCCATCTGAGATCTTCAGTTTCTTTCTTCAGAGACTTGAAGTTTTTGTCATACAGATCTTTCACTTGCTTGGTTGGAGTCACACAGAGGTATTTTTTATAATTTGGGGATATTGTGAAGGATGTCATTTCCCTAATTTCTTTTTCAGCCTGTTTATTCTTTGAGTAGAGGAAGGCTATGGATTTATTTGAGTTTATTTTATACCCAGGCACTTTGGTAAAGTTGTTTATCAGGATCAGTAGTTCTCTGGTGGAACTTTTGGGATCACTTAAGTATTCTATCATATCATCTGCAAATAGTGATATTTTGACATCCTCCTTTCTAATTTGTATCCCTTTGATTTCCTTCCATTGTCTGATTGCTCTGGCTAGGATTTTGAGTATTATATTGAATAAGTAGGGAGAGAGTGGGCAGCTTTGTCTAGTCCCTGATTTTAGTGGAATTGCTTCAAGTTTCTCTCCATTCATTTTAATGTCAGCTACTGGTTTACTGTATGTTGTTTTTACTATATTTAGGTGTGGGCCTTGAATTCCTGATCTTTCCAAGATTTTTATCATGAAGGATTGTTGAATTTTGTCAAATGCTTTCTTAGCATCTCATGAAATGATCATGTGGTTTTTTTTCCTTTGAGTTTGTTTATATAGTGGATTACATTGATGGATTTCTGTATATTGAACCATCCCTGCATCCCTGGGATGAAGCCTACTTGATCATGTTGAATGATAGTTTTGATGTGTAATTGGATTTAGTTTGTGAGAATTTTATTGAGTAATTTTCATCCATATTCATAAGTTCTGAAGTCTGAAGTTCTCTTTCTTTGTTGGGTCTTTGTGTGGTTTAGGTATAAGAGTAATTGTGAATTCATAGAAGGAATTTGGTACTGCTCCATATGTTTCTGTTTTGTGGAATAGTTTGGATAGTATTGATATTAAATCTTCTATGAAGGTCTGATAGAATTCTGCACTAAACCCATCTGGTCCTGGCCTCTTTTTGGATGGGAGAATGTTAATAACTTCTTCTATTTCTTTAAGTGTTATGGGGCTGTGTAGATGGCTTATCTGTTACTGATTTCACTTTGGTACCTTGTATTTGTCTAGAAAATTGTCCATTTCTTCCAGATTTTCCAGTTTTGTTGAATATAGGCTTTTGTAGTAGGATCTGATGACTTTTTTTGTATTTCCTCAGATTCTGTTATGTCTGCATGTTCATTTCTGATTTTGTTAATTTGGATAATCACTCTGTGCCCTCTAGTTAGTCTGGCTTAAGGTTTATGTATCTAGCTGATTTTCTTGAAGAACCAGCTCCTGGTTTTGTTGATTCTTTGTATAGTCATTTTTGTTTCTACTTCGTTGATTTCAGCCCTGAGTTTGATTATTTCCTGCCTTCTATTCCTCTTGGATGTATTTGCTTCTTTTTGTTCTAGAGCTTTTAGCTGTGCTCTTGAGCTGCTAATATTTGCTCTCCCCTGTTTCTTTTTAAAGGCACTCAGAGCTATGAGTTTTCTTCCTAGCACAGCTTCCATTGTGTCCCATAAGTTCGGGTATGTTGTGCCTTCATTTGCATTACACTCTAAAAAGTCTTTAATTTCTTTCTCTATTTCTTCCTTGACCAAGTTATCATTGAGTAGAGTGTTGCTCAACTTCCATGTATATGTGGGCTTTTTGTCATTTTTGTTGCTAATAAGACCAGCCTTAGTCCATGGTGATCTGAAAGAATGCATGGGATTATTTTTATCTTCTTGTATCTGTTGAGGCCTATTTTGTGGCCGATTGTATGGTCATTTTGAAGAAGGTACCATAAGGTGCTGAGAAGAAGTTATATCCTTTTGTTTTAGGATGAATGTTCTATAAATATCTGTTAAGTTCATTCAGTTCATAACTTCTGTTAATTTCTCTATGTCTCTGTTTAATTTCTGTTTCCATGATGTGTCCATTGATGAGAGTAGGGTGTTGAAATCTCCTACTATTATTGTGTGAGGTTCAATGTGTGATTTGAGCTTTAGTAAGGTTTCTTTTATGAATGTAAGTGCCTTTGTATTTGGAGAAGAGATATTTAGAATTGAGAGTTCACCTTGGTTGACTTCTTTATGAATATGAAGTGTCCTTCCTTTATCTCTTTGATAACTTTGGTTGAAAGTTGATATTTTCAATATTAGAATGACTACTCCAGCTTGTCTCTTGGGACCATTTGCTTGGAAAGTTGTTTTCCAGTCTTTTACTGAGTCAGTGTCTGTCTTTGTCTCTGAGGTGTGTCCTCTGTGCAGCAAAATACTGGGTCCTCTTTACGTATCCAGTCTGTTAGTCTATGTCTTTTTATTGGGGAATTGAGTCCTTTGATGTTAAGAGATACTAATGAATAGTGATATTTATTTCCTGTTATTTTTGTTGTTAGATGTGGAATTATGACTTTTGTGGGCTGGTTTAGTTGATTCTGTGGGTTTATTTGTGGCGTCCTTGCCCCCTCTCCTTCTACAATCCTTCCTCTTCTTCCACGTGATTCTCCCCAAGCTCCTCCTAGTGTTTGACTGTGGGTCTCTGCATTTATTTCCATTGTTGCTGAGTGAAGATGCTCTGATGATGGTTTCTGTAGGCTCCTGTTTGCAAGTATTACAGAATGTCATTAGCAGTGTCAGATGTGAGGTTTCTATCATGGCATGGGTCTCAGGCTACACAAGTCATTGGTTCGATACTCCCTCAATTTCTTCTCCATCTTTGCCCCAGCACACTTTGTTGTTGCAGTAACCTCTCCAACCCAAATATGCCCATGCAAAGAAAACACAACTGAATTAATATGACTACAAGTTCGTGCCCAGATGGGGCAGATCTACCACTATACTATCCTATTCCCCAGCTGTGAAATCCCTCATAACTTGGCATTTCTCCATGCCATGTGCTTCAGCCCCATCTTCCTCCTTCTCCTCCGACCCCCATCTCTCTCCTCCACTTCCTCCAACTTCCCTTCCCCTGCCCAATCACTGGCTCTCAACTTCATTTTACAAATTAAATAGGGAGAACATTCTTTTTTTTTATTTATTTATTTTTTTTATTAACTTGAATATTTCTTATATACATTTGAGTGTTATTCCTTTCCGGTTTCGGGCAAACATCCTTCCTCCCCCCCTTCCTTATGGGGTGTCCCCCTCCCCACCCCCCCCCATTGCTGCCCCTCCCCCGACAGTCTAGTTCACTGGGGTTCAGTCTTAGCAGTACCCAGGGCTTCCCCTTCCACTGGTGCTCTTACTAGGATATTCATTGCTACCTATGAGGTCAGAGTCCAGGGTCAGTCCATGTATAGTCTTTAGGTAGTGGCTTAGTCCCTGGAAGCTCTGGTGGCTTGGCATTGTTGTACATATGGGGTCTCGAGCCCCTTCAAGCTCTTCCAGTTCTTTCTCTGATTCCTTCAACGGGGGTCCTATTCTCAGTTCAGAGGTTTGCTGCTGGCATTCGCCTCTGTATTTGCTGTATTCTGGCTGTGTCTCTCAGGAGCGATCTACACTTCTGCACTTCTTTGCTTCATCCATCTTGTCTAATTGGGTGGCTGTATATATATGGGCCACATGTGGGGCAGGCTCTGAATGGATGTTCCTTCAGTCTCTGTTTTAATCTTTGCCTCTCTCTTCCCTGCCAAGGGTATTCTTGTTCCCCTTTTAAAGAAGGAGTGAAGCATTCACATTTTGATCATCCGTCTTGAGTTTCATTTGTTCTAGGCATCTAGGGTAATTCAGGCATTTGGGCTAATAGCCACTTATCAATGAGTGCATACCATGTATGTCTTTCTGTGATTGGGTTAGCTCACTCAGGATGATATTTTCCAGTTCCAACCATTTGCCTACAAATTTCATAAACTCGTTGTTTTTGATAGCTGAGTAATATTCCATTGTGTAGATATACCACATTTTCTGTATCCATTCCTCTGTTGAAGGGCATCTGGGTTCTTTTTCCAGCTTCTGGCTATTATAAATAAGGCTGCGATGAACATAGTGGAGCACGTGTCTTTTTTGTATATGTTGGGGCATCTTTTGGGTATATGCCCAAGAGAGGGATAGCTGGATCCTCAGGCAGTTTAATGTCCAATTTTCTGAGGAACCTCCAGACTGATTTCCAGAATGGTTGTACCAGTCTGCAATCCCACCAACAATGGAGGAGTGTTCCTCTTTCAGGGAGAACATTCTGATGAAGTCACCTATCCTTAGGGAAGCAGAATTAGCATTAAAATACAGATAACTCCAGGGCAAACCACAACACTTTGTAGGCAGGATAAATTGTAGGTTGAAGGTTTTATGGCTCATTTGTTGTCCCAATTCCTCCTTTAGAAGTCTTCCCTGGTTACAGGAAATACCCAGTTGAGGTTCCATATCCCCAGTAGCTAGGAGTCCTAGCTGGGGTCACCCTTGTAGAATTATGGGAGTTTCCAGTGCCCTAGGTTTCTATTTCATCCCAAAGATTAAAGGATGGAATCAGCCCACCCCGGATTCCAGCTGTCACTCCCAGTACTCTCTCCCTTTGCCCTTCCCTACCTGATCCCTCCTTTCCCATTCCCAATCCTACCCTCATCCTGTGACCTTCCCCCATTCATCCATGATGTCTATTCTATTTTCACCTTGAGCCATCTTTGATATTTAGCTTCTTTGGGTCTGTGAAGTGTAGTATGGTTTTCCTTTACTTATGAGTAATATACATTTATAAGTAAGTACATACTATGTTTGTCTTTCTGGGTCTGGGTTACCTTAGTAAGGATGATATTTTCTATTTCCACCCTTTTGCCTACAAAATTCATGATATCATTGTTTTCAATATCTGAGTAGTAACACTCCATTGTGTCAATGTAGCACCTTTTTTTTCTATTTATTCTTTGGTTGAGGGACATCTAGGTTGCCTCCAGTTTCTAGTTATTATGAACAAAGCTTCTATGAACATAGCTAATCAAAGTGTCCTTGTGGTGTGGTGAAGTATCCTTTGGGTATATATCCAGGAGTGGTACATCTGGGCCTTTATTAGATCTTTTTCCCAATATTCTGGGAAACATCAAATTGAACTCCAAAGTAGTTTTACAAGTTTTCACTCCCACCAACAATGCAGGAGTGTTCCCCCTTGCTCCATATCCTTGCCAGCATGCACTGTCTTTGTTTTTGATCTTAGCCATTCTGGCACATATAAGACAAAATCTCAGAATCATTTTAACTTGCATTTTCCTGGTGGCTAAGTATGTTGAACATTTCTTTAAGTGTTTCTCAGTCATTAGCAATTCCTCTATTGAGAATTCTCTGTTTAAATCTATACCCAATTTTTAATTGTATTATTTAGTTTGTTGGTGTCTGACTTCCTGAGTTCTTTATATATTTTGGATATCAGCCCTCTGTCAGATATAGAATTGGTGAAGATATATTCTGTAGGCTGTCTTTTGTCCTTTTGATGGTGTCCTTTGCCTTACAAAAGCTTGTATTCTGATCAGGATGTTTCCTTGCCAATGCATTCAAGGCTACTCCTTGCTTTCTGCTGTAGCAGGTTTAGTGTGTACCTGGTTTTATGTTGATGTCTTTGATCCACTTGGACTTCAGTTTTCTACAGGGTGATAAATATGAATTGATTTTCATTCATCTACAAGCAGAAATCCAATTAGACCAGCACCATTTATTAAAGTTGTTTTCCTTTTTCCATTGTATAATTGTAGCTTCTTTGTCAAAAATAAAGTGTCCATAGGTGCGTGGATTTCCTTATGGGTCTTTGATTCAATATTATTATTCAATGTCTTTGTTTTATGCCAATACTATGCAAATTTTATTACTATTGCTCTGAAGTACAGTTTTAAATCAAGGATGGTGATACCTCCAGAAGTTCTTTTATTATACAGGATTGTTCTAGCTATCCTGGGTTTTTGGTTTTTCCTTGTGAAATTGAATATTTTTCTTTCAAGGTGTGTAAAAAGTTCTGTTGAAATTTTGAAGGAAATTGCATTAAATCTGTAGATTGTTTTTGGTAATATGGTTATTTTTACTGTCAGTCCTACTGATCCATGAGATCTTTACATCTTCTGATATCATCTTCAGTTTCTTTCCTCAAAGACTTGAAGTTCTTGTCATCAAGGTCTCTTGGTGGCTTGAGTTACACAAAGATATTTCATGTTGTTTGTGGCTATTGTAAATGGTGTTCTTTCCCTGATTTATTTCTCAGTCCATTTATCATTTGTATATGAGAGGGCATTTCGGGTGTTCAGGTGTTTATCAACTGTAGGTGTTCCCTGGTAAAGTGTCTCAGGTCACTTATGTATACTATCATATCATCTGCAAAAAGCGATATTTGAACTTCCTTCTTTCTAAATGTATCCCCTTGATTTCCTTTAGTTATCTTATCGCTCTAGCTAAACTTCAAGTACTGTGTTGAATAGATAAAGTTAGCAGTATTGTCTTGTCCCTGATTTTAGTGGAATCGCTTTAAGTTTCCATTTTATTTGACGTTGGCTGCTGGCATGCTGTACATGGCCTTTATTATGTTTAGGTAAGTACCTTATATTCCTGATTCTGTAATAGTTTTAACATGAAGTAGTGCTGGACTTTGCCAAAGGCTTTTTAGCATCTAATGAGATGATCATGTTTTTTTTTCTTTTAGTTTTTTTATATTAATTATGTTGAAGGAATTATATTGAATTATACTGAACAATTCCTGCATCCTTGGGATGTAGCCTACTTGACCATAGTGGATGATGTTCCTGATGTGATTTTTATTCCATTAGCAAGCATTTTACTATTTTTGCATCAATTATCATGAAGGAAATTGGTATGAAATTCTCTTTCTTTTTTGAATATTTGTGTGGTTTAGGTATCAGGGTGACAATGAATTTGTCAATATTCCTTCTCTTTCTATTTTGTAGAATTATTTGTGGAATATGTATATTAGATTTTCTTTAAAGATCTGGAAAAATGGTACACTAAAGCCATCTGTCATTGGGGCAGTTTAGTGACTCTTTCTATTTCATTAGGGGTTATAGGTCTATTTAGGTAGTTTATCTGATCTTAGTGATATCTGTTGAAAAGTTATTCATTCTGACAATTCATTTTCATAAATTCTTTTAGATTTTTTAATTTTGAGGTTTTTGAAGTAAGATCTAACAATTCTTTGGTTTTCTTCAGTGTCTATTGTTATGTCCTCCCTTTTCCTTTCTGATTTGGATATTCTCCCTCTGTCTTTTAGTTAGTTTGGCTAAGGGTTTTTCTGTCTTCCTGATTTTCTCAAAGAGCCAACTCTTTGTTTCCTTGATTTTTTTTATTATTCTTTTTGTTTCCATTGTATTGATTTCAGCCCTATTTTTATTTACTGATATCCACTCCTCTTGAATGAATTTGACTCTTTTTTGTTTTAGAATTTTCAGTTATGCTGTTAAGTCGCTAGTATAGGATCTAGCTATGTTTTTAATGAAGGCACTTAGTTTATAGCTAAATTTTCCCCTTAGCAATGCTTTCATTGTATCCCATAACTTTACATATGCTGTGCCTTCATTTTCATTGAATTCTAGAAAGTCATTCATTTCTTTTCTCCCCTGATCCAGTCATTGAGTAGTTCAGTTTCCATGAATTTGTAGTCCTTATGTTGTTTCTGTTACTACTGTTGAGGTTCAGCTTTAATCCATGGAAGTCTGATAAGAAAAAGGGGGTTATTTCAAAATTTATCTATCTGTTGAGATTTGCTTTGTGGCTGAGTACATGGTCAATTTTGGAGAAGATTCTGTGAGGTGTCAAGAAGAAGGTATATTCTTTTGTGTTTGGGCAAAATGTTCTGTAGATATCTGTTAAGTGCATTTGAGTTATAACATCTGTTCTGTTATTTATTTCTCTGTTTAATTTCTGTCTGGATGACATGTTCATTGGTGAGAGAGTATGTAGAAGTCTTCCACTATTTATGCATGGTGTTTGATGTGTGGTTTAAGCTTTAGTAATGTTTATTTTTTAAATGTGAGCACCCTTTGCATTTGGGGCATAGATGGTCAGAACTTAAATGTGATTTTAGTCGATTTTTCCTTTGATGTGTATGAAGTGTCCCTCTCTACCTGTTTTTATTCATTTTGGTTGAAAGTCTACTTTGTTAGATATGATAATGGCTATGTCAGCTTGCCTTTTCAGTTGATCTGCTTGGAAATATTTTCCCAGACCTTTACTCTGAGGTAACATCTATCTTTGCTGATGGTGTTTATTTCTTGTATGCAGCAGAATGATGGATCCTGTTTTACAGCCATTCTGTTAGCTTGTGTCATTTTATTGGAAAATTGAGATATTAATGGCCTATGATTAATTCCTGATATTTTTATGTATGTAGTGGTGGTTTTGTGTGTGTGTGTGTGTGTGTGTGTGTGTGTGTGTGTCTTTCCCTTCTGTGCATTTTGTTAATGTGAAATTATTTCCTGTTTTTTCTTGAGTGTAGTTAAACTTTTAGGATTGGGGATTTTCTTCTAATATCTTCTGTAGAGCTGGATTTATAAATAGGTATTGTTTAAATTTGCTTTATGGACTATCTTCTTTTCCTCATCTATGATGATTGAAAGTTTTGTTGGGTATAGTAGTCCAGGCTCCCATCTGTGGTCTCTTATAATCCATGAGACATCTGCCTTGGCTCTTAGGGCTTTTAAAGTATCTGTTGAGAAGTCATGTGTAATTCTGATATCTCTACCTTTATATGTCAGTTGTTCTTTTTCTTTTGCAGCTTTTAATATTCCTTCTTTGTTTTGTACATTTAGTGTTTTAATTAGTATTTGGCAGGCGGCAGGAAGATTTTTCCTTCCAGTCCAATCTACTTGGCGTTCTGTAAGCTTCTTCTATACTTACACGCAGCGCTTTCTTCAGGGTATGATCATGTTTTCTGTGATTCTTCTGAAAAGATCACTCTGGTGCTTTGAGTTGCTGAATATTCTTTTATTCCTATTAGTGTGAAGTTTGGTCTTTTCATAGTGTTCCAGACTTCCTGGATGGTTTGTGTCAGAAACTTTTTAGACTTAACATTTTCTTCGACTAATGTATTAATTTCTTCTATCCTATCGTCAACATCTGAGAGCCTGGTTTCCACCTCTTGTATTTTGTTGGTGATGCTTGCACCCTTAGTTCCTGTTCTCTTATGTAAGTTTTTCATCTCAAGGATTTGGTCAGTTTGCGTTTTCTTTATTAGCTCTATCTCTATTTTCAGGTCTTCAACAGATTTATTCACTTCTTTCACCTGTTTGATTATATTTTCCTGTATTTCTTTGAGGATTTATTCATTTCCTCCTTTTAGAACTCTATCATCTTCAAAAACTGAATATAAGGCCACTGCCTTATGCTTCAGCTCTGTTGGAATACCCAGTGCCTGGTGTAGTAAGATAACTGGATCCTGGCGACATCATATTTCACTGGCTGCTCTTGATTGCATTCTTATGCTGGCCTCTAGTCATCTGAATTTGGGGTTATTATATTTTTAGGTGTTGATTCATGAGTTTCCCTTTGTTACCTGTGTGTATTTCGTATGGTTGTCTCTTGGTTTCTGTTTCTTCTCCGGTCTTCCAGCTGAATGCCCTGGGTTTCTATTGACCAGCAAGTCTTCAGGTCTAGAGTGTTTCCACTGGGTTATTTGTGACCTGTGTGACCTATCGGGTTTTGGGTACCAACATTGTCTCTTGGGTTCCTAGAATTGGAATGGCCTCCAGGAAAGCAAAAGCCTTTTGCCAAAGTTGTTGATAAGAATATGAAGCCTAGAGTATTGTGTACAGTTTACAACTGTTGGGTATATTTAAAGGAGAGTTTGTTGGCATAGGTCAGGATCTTACCTGGGGCCCCTGGGAACAGCGTGGCATGTGGGAAGACAGCCAGAGCTGTAGGCTGGAATGTGGAACCCAGGTTTTTGCAGTGCTATAGCGATACACTGTGTAACAGCATCAGCTGAATGGCCTAAAGCAAGGCAAGAGAGAGTAGAAGGTAGGACATCTGGCAGAGAGACAGGAACACTGAGAGTCAGGTGCAGGAGTTCTGCCACAAAGACTCAGAGGAAATCAGACATGTGAAACTAAAGAACAGTAACCAGCCACATGGCAGACATAGAATAGTATAAACAGGTTATATGGCTTATAAGCTTGTTGGGGAACAACCTAGCTCAAGGCCTAGGAATTATTTCATACATAAATAAGTCTCTATGCCATTATTTTGTAACTGAGGTAAACATAAAAAAGCCCAAAGAGTTAGGGTGCAGTTTAAGGTGCTGAGTGTGCTTTAAGTGGAGTTCATGGTAAGAGGGTAGAACTTTCAATGTCTTAAGTACGAAAAATAACCTTGAGCTTCCAAACATCCTGCCTCCACCTCCCTAGTGCTGGGTTTTTAATGTGAGCACCACCATGCCTGGCTTTATATAATTCTGGGACTCAACCCAATCCTTCATACATACCAGGTAAATACTCTTCCACCTGAGCTTTACCTTAGCCTAGTTACAAATTTACTTATTATATCCAATATGTTTTAGCATGTTGATGTTTGGGTTTCATTTAAAGAACAATTATTTTAAAATATCATGTATGACTAGTAATGAAGGGTATGGTAATGTGTGTATATAAGTCCATCATTCAGGATGGAGAAGGAGAAAAAACATATAACTAAACTGAGTGACATAGTGAATTTCAGGCAAGCAAAGAGGAGAAATGAGACATCCAAAAAATCATGAGGAACATTCATCACCTAGAAGATGTATCATACTAAAAGCAAACAGAATATTGACAATATTGTAAATGTGATAAATATCCAAAATATCTGGGCAAAGATAATAGGTTATTCTTTCCTCTTTCTAAATTCTTTAAATATGTATGAAAGTAAAAATCAAAGCGATGCCTGATGGTATTTTCAATGTCTGTAAATTAAATGCCCATGACAATTATAACATGCAGGGAGGAGGCTAAACGGACTAGGTGGTATCAAGGCTTCTGCATTCCTATTGAATTCATAAAATATTCATTCTAAGTAGAATCTGAAATTTTAAGTGTGAATATTTTAAAGCAACCACTTAAAAATTTATGCAATATGTCTCCAAATACAAGTTGCAGGAAAAATTCAAATGGTCCAAAAGAACACAATAATAAACACTAGAAGAAACACAAAACACATCAGAAATAGTCTACCAGAATCTAAATACATTAACAATTATCTTATCCATAAATTCATTGTAATCTATTTAAAGCTACAAATCTCAACTGCATGTTTTCTAAAATGAATCTACCCTATACTGTTAATATGTAGAGTAAATAAAAGAATTTAAGATAGGTCATGGAAACACTAATCAAAGGAAGGATAGAGGTCCTATATCAAACATGTGAAGTAGACATTAGAACAAGCAATATTACCAGGAATAAGGAAAGACATTGCAAGAGAGCACGAAGGTCAAGATACAAACACTTTTAAATTTTTAGGCAAATTTTAAGCTATATTTAGAACTTTTAGCAATCCTGTAACAGCAATAAAAAACAAGTAGATGAATATACAGAAAATCAGTAAGAATTTTAAGAATGAGCATTACCAGACAAGTAGACCTAGCTAATATTTTTATCTTATTTTATGAAGTCGACATTACCCCACTATGAAAACCAGACAGCTACAGTACAACAAAAGGAAGACAGGAATCTCTCCTGAAGACAGATGTAAAATCTTTAATTTCACACTAGCAAATAAAACTCCCAAGTAGAATTTATTCTGGAGTGTAAGGCTGTGTGACTATTTGGAAATGAAGTGATGTAAACTATGGAAATTAATGAAAAGGCCAAAGAGATAATGCAACTATGGTAATTAATATAGAAAACATGTGAAATAGGATGACTTCTATCCAGGAATGAACATTCAGCAAACTAGAAAGAGAAGGAAACTTCTGATCTCTCTCTCTCTGTGTCTCTGTCTCTGTCTCTGTCTCTGTCTCTGTCTCTCTCTCTCTCTCTCTCTCTCTCTCTCTCTCTCTCTCTCTGTCTCTCTCCATCCACCTATCTACCCATTCATTTTTTTATTTATATTTATTAGTAGTAGCTGGGGAGAAATAGTCATTTTTCTTTAGGATAGTGTCCACTGGTAGATTTCCCATACTTCATTTGACAGCTACATATTCATGACCACAAAGGCATTTGTTAGATACATTTCTTAAAGGGCATGAAATTGAAAGGGGAACATTTCGGTGGTCCCAGAGTGAGTTGGAAGGTGAAATTAGGGGTATAATTGATTATCATACATTGCATATATATACATATGTGTATATATATGTATATCAAAAATTAATAAAATGGTTTTTAAATGCCAGTGCCAAGCACCCCGCAGGCACTGCTTGACAAAGTTCCAGGCTATGATGACCTGGACTGTCACTGCCCTTGGTATAAATTTGCTACACAACTTTTGCTTGTGTCTCTGACATGCTTGTAATATTTGAAATCCTTGCTTTTAAGGGTCCTTCACTGAATACTAGGGCTGGGATGATGTAACAATTCATATAAAAGCTAGTAGTAAAAAAGAATAAAACTAATGGTAGTTTGCTGGGAGAATCAGCTCTGTGATAAATTGAGTCTTCTATCTAACCTATTACTTAAGTAGTATTAATAAGCATGAGACACAGGATTTGAGAAAAACTAAAGCCATTAAAGGTGAAAAACTTTGGAAAATTCCAGGAGCTAACAAACCAAATATTATAATCCTAATTAGTCATTAGGATTTCACGTCATTCTTTCTATGTATGTGTACCCTCAGAAACATAAAACTAATGTGGAGAAGAAAAGATTTTGATTATACAATTAATGACAAACCGTCATACTGGTATCCTCCTGGGGTCAAAGCAAGCAGTTTTAGAAATCCCGAGGTTCTTCTACCATTTACAGGATTGTAATAAAGACAGGGATCGTACTGAAACAAGGATTTGTGACAGAGGAGCATAACATTTTGGCTCAGTGAACTGCCTAGCTTCTAGAACACCCTTGTCAAACCAGGACTTTTTCTGATATTGTAGAAAAATAAAGAAGATTGCTATGTTTAAACAATGCCGTGTGCTGATGAAAAGGCCTAGAATACTTTAAAAGTCAAAAGAAAGAATGGTGTATTTATTTATATCAAATAGAAAATTAGAAGGGGGAAAATTAAACAAAGGGCTGAGAGATTGACCTTCTGTAGAAAGATTGAGCATTAAGGATAATAAAAAAAATACAGGGTAAGCTTGATGTAACAGATAGTAGGAAATAACTTCTGATTTATTAACTTGGTCAAATTTAAATAGAGACATCCTGTCTAACATTTCTGTAACCACAGGCATTACAACACTGATCTTAAGAAAAAAGACATTGAGTTAAAGAAAACTGGTTTTATTATGATGTTAACAACTTTGATCCTTGTAATATTAGCTGTTTTCTAGCTTTGCTTCTTTTATGTGCTTATGTAATAAAGGAAGGTGTACCCTAAGAAATTATGTAATTAATGATTAGAGATTTGAGGAAATGACTTTGTGTATAAATAAAGCCTCTGAGAGACTCAGGTTGTCAAGAGTAGGTCAGGCTATAGGGAGATGGATTTCCTCTCTGTCCTGGCTTTCATGAAAGGAAAAGGTGTCCCGTGTCTGACTCCTTCTTTGCCAATCTTGCATTCACCAGCACCTCCTGATCCTCAACTGCAGCTGGACTTCAGCATTATGTCCTTTGATATTCATAGAATACACTCTGCTTGTTCTACTTACTCATGCCACGCTTGCTATCTCTGCTGATTCCCTACAAGTCTCTTGGGAGGAAGCTTTCTTCTTGTACCTGTTGAGGTCTGTTTTCTGACCAACTGCATGGTTTTGGAAAAGGCACCATGGGGGGGCTGAGAAGAAGGGATATTCTTTTGATTTAGGGTGAAATGTTCTGTAGTTATCTGTTAAATTTATTTGGTTCATAACTTCTGCAAGTTTCACTGTGTTTCTGTTTAGTTTCTGTTTCAATGATCTGTCCATTGCTGAGAGTGGGGTGTTGAAGTCTCCCACTATTATTGTGTGAGGTGCTATGTGGGCTTTGAGCTTTAGTAAAGTTTCTTTTATGAATGTGGATGCCCTTGCATTTGGGCCATAGATGTTCAGACTTGAAAGTTCATCTTGGTACATTTTTCCTTTGACAAGTATAAAGTGTCCTTCTTGTCTCTTTTGATAACTTTTGGTTGAAAGTCAATTTTATTTGATATTAGAATGGCTACTCCAGCTTGTTTCCTCAGACCATGTGCTTGGAAAGTTGTTTACCAGCCTTTTACTCTGAGGTAGTATCTGTCTTTGTCTCTGAGATGTGTTTCTTTTATGCAGCAAAATGCTGGGTCCTCTTTACATATCCAGTCTGTTAGTCTATGTCTTTTTATTGGGGAATTGAGTCCATTGATGTCAAGAGATATTAAGGAATAGTGATTATTGTTTCCTGTTATTTTTGTTGTTATAGGTGAAATTATGTTTGTGTGGCTCCCTTCTTTTGGATTTGTTGCAAGGAGATTACTTTCTTGCTTTTTCTAGGGTGTAATTCCCTTCTTGTGTTGGAGTTTTCCATCTTCTATCCTTTGTAGGACTGGATTTGTAGAAAGATATTGTGTAAATTTGGTTTTGTCATGGAATATCTTGGTTTCTCCATCTATGTTAAATGAGAGTTTTGCTGGGTATAGTAATCTGGGCTGGCATTTGTGTTCTCTTAGGGTCTGTATGACATCTGTCCAGGAGAAGATGGTGAGAAGTCTGGTGTAATTCTGATAGGTCTACTTTATATGTCACATGACCTTTTTCCTTTACTGCTTTTAATATTCTTTGTTTTGCGAATTTGGTGTTTTGATTATTATATGACAGAAGGAATTTCTTTTCTGGTCCAGTCTATTTGGAATTCTGAAGGCTTCTTGTATGTTCATGGACATCTCTTTCTTCAAATTAGGGAAGTTTTCTTTTATAATTTTGTTGAAGATATTTATTGGTCCTTTAAGTTTGGAATCTTCACTCTCTTCTATCCCTATTATCCTTAGGTTTGATCTTTTCATTTTGTCTTGGATTTCCTGTATTTTGCCTGTTGTGTCAATGTTTTCTATGGTATCTTCTTCCCCTGAGATTCTCTCTTCTCTCTCTTATATTCTGTTTGTGATGCTTGCATCTATGACTCCTGATCTCTTACCTAAGTTTTCAATCTCTAAGGATGTCTCCCTTTGTGATTTCTTTCTTGTTTCTATTTCCATTTTTAGATCATGGATGGTTTTGTTCAATTTCTTCACATGTTTGGTTGTGTTTTCCTGTAATTCTTTAAAGGATTTTTGTTTCCTCTTTAAGGGCTTCTACCTGTTTGCCTGTGTTCTCCTGAATTTCTTTAATGGAGTTCCTTCTTCCTTCCTAAAGTCCTCTATCATCATCATGAGATGTGAAGTTTTCTTAATTGATACTGTTACTTACAAAATCAGCAGCCCTACAAAACCATGGGAAGATGGGCCTGGTGATGAGAAAACAAAGATACCCACTCTCCCAGCTTCCATTATCATGCACTAGCAGCCCTCACTAGTGCAATGGGCCAAGAAAGACAAAGAGGACTCATTCCATTCTGATTAGAAGAGAAAAATAAGAAATAAATTGTTTCTATGCTTATGTAATATGCCTTATGTCTTATGAGAAGACCCGGGTGATTTTTTTAAAAGGCCAAGAGACTGAGTTTTTAATTAATTATTATATTAATTTACATTCCCAATTTAGCCTTCCTTCATGGTCCCTCCTCTTAGAGTTCTTCACCCCATCCTCCCTACCTTTTGTCTCTGAGAGTGTGCTCTCTCCCAGCATCCCCCTTCCCTAAGGCATCAAGTCTCTACAGGATAAGGCACATCTTCCCCCAAGGCCAGACAAGGCAGTTCTCTGTTGCATATGTCTGGGTGTGAGCGCAGGGCTTGGACCAGCAAGTGTATGCTCTCTGGTTGGTGATTTAGTCTCTGGGAGTTCCCAGAGTTTCAAGTTAGTTGACACTATTGGTCTTCCTATGATGTTGCCATCCTCTTCCGCTCCTTCAATCCTTTACCTAATTCATTCTTCCGTAAGTGAAATGGAACTAATGGTTTCTTTGGAAAGTCACTTATGTTAAATAATATTTTACTGAGGAACATAGGTAAAGGGGTGTTTTGGTAAAGCAGGCACATGAAAGAATGTTTTCCTGAAGCAAGTGAAAGGATGTTTTGCTATAGCAAGCATATGAAGGGATGCATAATGTCCAGAAAGAATACATATATGACCCACAGATAATGGGAGCTCAAGCATTGGCCTGCTTTGCTCTGTCTTGCTATTCTTTGCTAACAATGTGCACCTTACATTGGATCTTGGTGTTCCACTTGTGGTGATGTCATAGAAAGAAACATGTCAAAGAACTTCTCATGAGGTTCCTACAGTTTCTTGTCACTTTCATGGCCTCAGGCCAGTTGGCAAGCCTTGTGGTTTCTCCTGGATTGAACCGTTCTTGCTAGTTCATGTATGGTGACTGTCAAATGAACTGATCTGCAGCTGCTGGTAGTGTCGTCCAACAGGTCTGGACTGCAGCTGGTGATTCATATTTGGTGTTAGCTACCAGACTAAACTACTAATATTCTGACAACAAAGATTGGGCTTGCCCCCAAAGAACTATTTCTAAACAGATCCACTTCCCTCATGTCCTAATAGCTTTTCTTTCCTACTGCCTCTGGTAGCAGTAGGCTAGAGGAGAGGTTGATCACTTATTAAGGTAGGTTGAGAAAAATTTATGCCTATACATAGGAGTCCCTGACTTCTGTCCAATTGTTGGCTGTAAGTACCTGCATCTGCCTCGGTCTGCTACTGGTAGAGCCTCCCAGAAGACAGGCATGCTAGGCTCCTGTCTGCAAGTACAACATAGCATCAGTAATAGTGTCAGGGTTTGGTGCTCTCCCATGACTGAGTTTTAATAAGGGTGTAGGATGCAAATAGTCATTTTACTTCTAAATTAAGGGTAGATGATTAGAAAGGAAAAAATAAAATTTATAGTAGAGATGATAAAAATTAATAATTAGGTATAAACCCAAAAATAGACCCAAATCTGTACCCTAAAAGCTATAAAACTGTGAGAGACATAAAAGAAAATGGAGAACATTCTGAGCTTGTATCCAAATGTTAAGAGCTCACTGGTGTTACCAAGCCCACTCTCTCCAAATCAGTCCAGGTCAACATATTTCCAACGAAATCACAGCAAGAATTTTATATAATTAGCATATTAAATGAAAAGAAAAGTTAAAACAGCCAAAGTAGTTTTGACCAAGGTCAGCAAAAATAAGTTACACTGGATCACATTAAGACTTAGAACAAAACTGCAATAATAAAAATTATCACTTAAGTCAAACTGAATAACAAAACTTTATGGACAAAGGGATTGTGAATTTATGCCTAAGAATGGATTTGGGGATGGAGAAATGGTCCAGTTAAGAGCAGTTGCTTCTCTTCCAGAGGATCCAGACTTGATCACCAGCACCCACATCAGGCCTCTCACAACTGACTATAACTCCATCTCCAGGAAATACTTCTGCCTTCTCTCTTCTGCCTTCTTCAGGCATTTGTATGCATGTGCACATACAAGCATGCAGACACATTCACATAAATTGTGGGAGGAGGGAAGGGAGGATAAAGAATGCTAAAGGATTCAAGATTCAACAGGAGGAAAATAAGGACATTTTAAGAAAAATGTAAAAGGGAGGGGAACAATTGGATGTTTCATCAAATATGACACTAGAATGATAAATGTGTATGTTCTGACATCAATATTCACTAAAAATATATAAAAATCACAAGCTTTTAGGATAGCTAAAAATGAAAATGAAAAAAAACTGATACTACTGTATGTGTTGTTATTGACTGGATGGACAATTCCAATGTGGCAAGTGAGAAATAAATGTATATAATACTTTTATGTGTACCTAAACTTGTATTTATCAAATGACAGTAAGTTCACTTATAGGTAAAATATAAGTATTTTAGTGACATGAAAACCAATCCATCGATGTTTATAAAATTTCCATTTGTAATCACTAGCTTGAATGTCCTTCAATAGATATATATAAGAACAGATTGTGATCTTCCTGGTTGCTGCCACCGCGGAGAGCCCGTGGGCAGCACCCCGCGAGCAAACTTGAGCCTCGGGTCCACAGGTAAGACCAACTTTTCTGCTGCAAGAAAGCGGCCTGGTGAACTCAAGACACAGGCCCACAGGAACAGCTGAAGACCTGTAGAGGGGAAAAACTACACGCACGAAAGCAGAACACTCTGTCCCCATAACTGGCTGAAAGAAAACAGTAAAACAGGTCTACAGCACTCCTGACACACAGGCTTATAGGACAGTCTAGCCACTGTCAGAAATAGCAGAACAAAGTAACACTAGAGATAATGTGATGGTGAGAGGCAAGCGCAGGAACCCAAGCAACAGAAACCAAGACTACATGACATCATTGGAGCCCAATTCTCCCACCAAAACAAACATGGAATATCCAAACACACCAGAAAAACAAGATCTAGTTTCAAAATCATATTTGATCATGATGCTGGAGGACTTCAAGAAAGACGTGAAGAACTCCCTTAGAGAAACACAGGAAAACATTAATAAACAAGTAGAAGCCTACAGAGAGGAATCACAAAAATCCCTGAAAGAATTCCAGGAAAACACAATCAAACAGTTGAAGGAATTAAAAATGGAAATAGAAGCAATCAAGAAAGAACACATTGAAATAA